>NC_091440.1:54389795-54618089 GCF_964237555.1 Oryctolagus cuniculus | reverse complement strand
AAAAAAAAGCAGGTGTAGCCATCCTAATTTCAGACAAAATAAACTTTACACAAGTCTTAAGAGATAACAAAGAATGGCATTATATAATAATTAAGGGATCAATTATACAAGAAGTTACAACTATAAGTATATATGAACATAATATCAAGGCACTCTCTTGTTTAAAAGAAATATTAATGGATATAAAGGAGACATAGATTCCAATATAATGGTAATGCGGGAAATCAACACCCCACTTTCATCAATAGACAGATTAACTAGACAGAAAATCAGCAAAGAAACAACATAGCTAATTGACACTATGGAGCAAATGGACCTAACTGATATTTACAGAACTTTTCACCCTACAGTGGCAGAATATACATTCTTTTCATCAGCACATGGAACTTTCTCTAAGATAGACAATATGCTAGGACAAAAAGCAAGTCTCAGCAAATTAAAAAAATAAAAAAATAAAATCATACCATTTATCTTTTCTGACCACAATGGAATGAAGCTGGAAATCAACACTCAAGAATCTCTAGAAAATATGCAAACATAGAGACTGAACAACACACTCTTAAATCAACAGTGGATCATAAAAGAAATAAAAAGAAAAACAAAAAATTCCTGGAAGCAATGAAGATAATACAACATACCAAAACTTATGGGATACAGCAAAAGCAGTGTTAAGAAGGAAGTTTATAGCAATTAGTACCTACGTCAAGAGATTAGAAGGGCATCCAATAAATGAGCTATCAATGCATTTGAAGGACCTAAAAAACAAGAACAAATCAAACCCAATATGAGTAGGAGGAAAAAATAATTAAAATTAGAGCAGAAATTAAAAAAGAAACAAAAGATACAAAAAAAATCAGTGAAATGAATAGCTAGATATTTGAAAAAACAAACAAAATTGATATACCACTGGCCCTATTTACCAAAAAAAAGGGCTGTGGGGGTGGAGAAGACCCAAAATAAAATCAGAGATAAAAAAGGAGATATAACAGTGGATATCACAGAAATAAAGAGAATCATCAAGAATTACTACAGACAGCTATATGCTAACAAATTGGAAAATCTAGAAGAAATGGATATATTCCTGGACACATATAACCTACATAAGTGGAATCATGAAGCCATAGATCCCCTAAACAGATGAATAACCAAGGCAGAGGTTGAATCAGTAATAAAGACCCTCCTAACAAAGAAAAGCTCAGGACCGATGGCTTCACTGTTGAGTTCTGTGAGACTTTTCAAGAAGAACTAATTCCAATTCTGCTCAAACTACTCAGAAAGTTTAAAAAGAAGAAATCCTCCCAAGCTCTTTCCGTGAGGCTGGCATCACCTTAACTCAAAACCAGAAAATCACTATTTTTTTTCATTACTTTAACTTAAAATACCCGAGAAAGCTAAAGAAAGACGATGTAGAGTTTTGTGGATTTTTAATCCAATACTGGGCAGTATCATTGGTTCAAGCCTCTGATGAGGTCAGAGAATAAGAGAATGATCACAAGGCAACCCAGGGAGTTGAGCAAGAGATATAACAGGAAATATTGTCATCCTCCATGTCCATGCATTTCTCTTTATAGAGCCATCATGATTCCATCACAGAGCTCCACCCTAGCAAACCTACCCTATTCAATCACTCTCCACCTTCAGGTACCATAATTGGATCAATCCTCCACTGTTATTTTATCAATCATTAGCATTAATCCATTTATGGTTAACACAAGACTTTGACGTTTAAATGTACAAACGAGTTTAGTGAATCAAGTCCTGTTCAAACCACAGCAAGGAGTCAGTTATTCTTATAAAAAAGCAAAACAAAACAAAGCCTACCTACATATTTTCCTTCCGCACATTTTTTTTTATCCTTTACATAGGTCTAAGTTTCAATGTGTCTGTATATGTGGATTTGGTTGAAGAATTGCATTTTATATTTTATGTAAATATTTTGCTGTAGTAAATTTTTGACAACTGCTCTCTTCCTCTAAATAAAGTTGATTTGCCTTCATTTTGCCTGTTTTTAATAGAAAAGAAGCTTTTCTTTATATACAATTCAAGGTTGATTATTTTCTTTCTTTCAACATTTTATATTGTCATTTTATTGTTTTGTTACATGAATTCTTCTTTCTTAGTGATTTCTGAATTATCAAAATTGTTGTATTTACTGTGTACAGTGTATTATTCCAAAGTACACATACATTATGGAATGACTTACTCTAATTAACATATGACTTACTTCACATAGCTATCATTTTTCTGCTGAAAACACATTTCATCCACTGCCTTGGCATTTTTGAATAATACAAAGTAAAACTAACTATATTCACCTTGTTAAAAAAAAACTATAGCCACCATGTTATAAATTATATAATATAAAAAAATTTATATCTTTAATTTATTCTTCCTGTCTAACTGAAATTTTGTACCTCTGATCAACATTTCTCCAACACCATCTCAAACAGCTCAGCCCATGATAACCACTATTTTTACATGGCTTTGTTCACTTAGGAAAAAAGAGTAGCACTTAATATTTCTGATGAGGAGTCAGTAGTGATTTATATATATATATATATATAAATTATACATAATATATAATATAAATATATCTACATATTCTTTATATTTATTTTATATATTTTATTTATATTTATAAATATATTTTTATATTTATTTATAAATAATAATATAAATATATGTGTTCTATATATATTATATATATAAGATTTATTTATCCATCTGAGAGTCAGAGTTACACCCAGACAGTGAGGGAAACAGAGAGAAAGGTCTTCCATTCGCTGGTCCACTCCCCAAATGGCCACAATATCCTGAGCTGGGCCAATCCAAAGCAAGGAGCCAGGAGCTTCCCCCAGGTCTCCCAAGTGGGTACAGGGGCCCTCGCACTTGGACTGACTTCTGCTGCTTTCCCAGGCCATTAGCAGAGAGCGGGTCTCAGACCAGTGTCATATGGGATGCCAGCATTCCAAGTGAAGGCTTGACCTATTATGCCACAATGCCAGCCTGAATTAATCTTTGTTTTATATATGGTAAGCAGCTTATTATGGTTTCTGGGAAATTTTTTTTATGGCATGCTTTGATATGACTCACTTTTTATTCTCTTTGAACATTGTTGAATCTTGCAGGTCCATACAGTACTACTTTGCACCAAATCTAGAATATTTCGTTTCTTTCTTAACACATTTTTAACACAATTCTGTTTGGGCCCCAATTTCCAAATCATGGTTTTACAGACCACTAAGTCTATATTCATCTATTTTCAGTCTTCATTTTTCCATTTCTTCAGTTTGAAGATTTTCCATTGCCTGGTTTCAAGTTCATTGACCTTTTCTCTGCCATGGTTTCAAGTTCATTGACCTTTTCTTCGCAAACAATTCCATCATTTTCATTCAATTTACATTTTATTTGAACTTTCAAGTTACCTGTTCTTTTTTTTTAAATCTATTTTTGTTTCTACTTGAAAGAGAGAGAGAGAAAGAGAGAGATAGGAGAGAGAGAAATGACCTTCCATCTGCTGTTTCACTCTCAAAATGCCTGCAATAGCTAGGGCTGAACCAGGCCAAAGTCATGAGCCAGGAACTCTATCCAGGTCTCCCTCTGGATAGCTGGGACCCAAGTACTTGAGATGTCATCTGCTATCTTCCAGGATCTACATTAGCAGGAAACTGGATTTAAAGCAGTGGCAAGCCCCAGTCCCAGGTACTCCATTATTGGGTATGGATGTCACAAGCAGTGGCTTAGACGACTTTTCCCCAGTTCACCCCCTTTACATTTCCAGTTTTCTCTTCATTGCATTTATGTTTTTTCATCAGATTTTAATCCATTTTATTTTATCTTTCAGTACGTTTATCCAATGATTCAATCTTTTCTGGATATGCTTTTATTAACAGATTTGTCTTCTGGTTGCCAGTTATGTTTCTTTCTTTTCTATAAATGTGTTAATTGCTGTTGGGGCTGAATATTGTGGTTTATGGTTTTGATTCTACCGGCATCAGCATTATGGAATAGCAAGATACCTGCTTCATGCAACAACAGCATCCCATATCCAAGTGCTGGTTTGAGTGCTTGCTGCTCTACATCTGATTCAGCATTCTGTTAATGCACCTATGAAAGCAGTAGAGGATGGCCCTGCTACTTTGGATTCAGGCTGATCCAGACCAGACTAATGCAGTCAGGAGGGGAGTGTTTTAAGGTTTGTTTTTAACATTTGTTAGAATAGATCTGGTATAGCCTCTTGTCTAGTTATGTCAGCTCTGCTTGAAGAAAACACTAGCATCTACAGGATACATGTCATTCATCTCCCTTTTCTCATGAATGAGTTCAACATTACCTTTTTCCAGTGGTAGATGTGGTGGGTTCATGTAGTTCCCTCCAGTTTTCTAGCTGTTTGTGCTAGGAGATGTATCTCATAGAGTTATACTTGATGGCAGAGAGAGAAATTAATTAAGTATGTTGTATTAGTATATTTTCTCCATTTTATTTTACACAATTTATCATTCTCTTTGCTACTTTAGAGAGCAAAACTGTATTCCTGCTTTCTGTAGTCTTATTAGTTAATTCTACCACTTCCCATATATTCCAAAGACCTAAGAACACTCTGTCTTCATTTTAAGTTTACTCACACTTTGTGTGATTGATAATCACACATATACTTTAATTTTATATCATATAAATCTCAATGCATAACATTTTTATATAGATGATCATTTTTACACTTAAACAGATATTCTTTCCTGTGGTCTTTTCTCTTCTTCCTTACCATGCTTCATCTTATTTTCCTTATTCACAAAGCCATCTGTTCAGATTGCTATTTGTGAGGGATGGGCATTTGGCCTCGTAGTTAAAATGTCTAAGTCCCATATTGGAGTTCATGGGTTCAGTTCCTTGCTCCAGCTCCTGACTCTACCTTTCTGCTAATGCACATTCTGGGAAGCAATGCAGTGGTTCAAGAATTGGTTTCTTGTCACCCATGTGGGAGACCTGGACTTGATTCCCAGCTTCAGTTCTTGATTCTAGTCTCCTGCCAATGTGGCCCCTGGAGGGATTGGTGATCAAGTAATTGTGTACCTGCCAACCACCTGCAACCTTGAGTCCAGGGCTCTCAATTACAGCCTGGCCAAGCCCCAAATGCTGCAGGCATTTGTGAAGTAAAGCAGTAAATGAAAGCTCTGTCTGTCTGTCTCTCTGTGTGTGTCTGTCAAATAAATAAGTTTTAAAAAGAAAAGAAAAATGCATGATACATAAAGTTGATTTGTTGCAATGATTATTCTGATGGAATGCTCCATCAAATCTGGAAGTGGAAATGAGATGTTTATTTTTTAGCTGTGTTAACAGGTTACATATTCTCCAAATGCAAATCCATTATCATTGTCCTTAATGTATACCTCATTTAAGGGATGAATTATTTAAATGCTGCTCTCTTAATTGATGTATCTAAAATTTAATCTATATTGAGTTGGCGACAGGAGAATGGCCCACAAATTAGGATATTGAAGAATGATGTTATTAAAAAACACCAAAATTGTGGTCATAAAATTACTGACTTCCCTTGGATGATTACTGCTTCTAAATCTTAAATAGGTACAATACTAAAGCTAAGTTTTCAGCAACACATTTTTTATTAATTCCATGTAAATCTTTCAAGTTATACATAAATTTTAATGTATATAGTTTCTTTTTAAGGGATTGTATTTATGTATTTTTGGATGAAATCTATTTGTGGGGTATACTCAATTTTAAATAAACTATTAGAATGTTGACTAGAAAATTATTTAAAAATAGGTATAATTGAAAACATGCATTTAAAAATTTGTGAACTTGAAACTTTCTTATCACGAACTAATTTCTACTAGTTTTTGGCTTCCTGGAAGAATGCCAAAGCCTCTTATATTACTTAAGGAAATGTTAAATTAAAATAGTGATACATTGTGTAAATCACAGTTAGTCTCTTTGTTCTATCCTGACAACAAAGAACCACATGCATCTTTCGTTCTTGATTAGCTTAATATAATAATTAGACCATGTAAGTGGCAATCCATATTATTTCAAAATCCTTCAAGTCCATAAAAGAATATTCTAAGTAGGTAGTTTTATTGATTATTCAGAACAGTATTTTAGGCACTGTTAAGATGCTAAATTCATTTTCTGAACTGGTACATCCTCTCAATTTTTATTTACTTGAATTGTCAAGACTATTGAAAAAATGAAGGTTTGTTACAAGACTGCTATTAATTCAGTCTGATCACCATTGAATCTTATAATCAGCTTCATATTTTAGCATGAATAACATGTAATTTTGCAGCTTGGGAAACAACATTTGGTTTTTATATCTTTATCAACATCAATCCAAGGCTTCAAGTTACTTATTAAACAGCACAATTTGGTTTATATTCAGCTCATACAATACAAGTTTCTCATCTGTCTATTTAAGATAATTTGACTTTCAGGGGAAAAATCATCATGTTGATAGTATATGATTCAGTAATGAAAAATCAACAGCTATGTTTCACTATGAGTTTTGCAACCATAGATTACCAAAACCTCTACAATTTCTACTTTGAAATAATAAAGTCCAACTATATCAGGAGGGCCACACTATTTATGTATTTCCTCTATAGCAGATAACAGTTTTAATATTTCTATATATCTTCAGGAAGAAGTTAGAGAGCCTGGTTTTCCATACATGGCAATCATCTTCTGTAACTGGCAGCATTTGTGACAGAATAAACTCCATTAACTTGTTCTATTAGTGCTCTGTGCAGTCAGCAAGATCAATGCTTCACAGAATGATGAAATGACTAACAGACTTTCTCAGAGCTCTGCTGAGTGCTCTCTGCCACCCAGAATACATAATTATTGCTCGCACAAACAGGTAGAATTTGATATTCTGTTGCTCAGGCAATCCCTGGAAATCCAACTAGATTCTTAATGGAAGGAATAAAAAGAATCTTTTTTTTTTCTCTTTACCTGTTGATTCACTTATTGCATTATATTATGGATCTATTATGTTTCAAATAAAGCTATAGAGCAAATTCCAATCATATTTTTGTCTTATTGGCTAATTATGACTAAACAAACTGGGACAACCTAAAGAGCTTCATATAGAAAAGATTCTCAAAAGTCCATCAGTTACTTTCAACAGCAGAACACAAGGTGAGCAAAAAAAGAGTAAATGGGAGCTAACGAAGCCAGTAGACCTGAGGCTACTTTCCTGAATATGAGTAAACAGGAGACAGATATCACACCATTAAAATTTATCCAAACTGCATGTTTTGAAACAGGTATCTTGCTCTGCAGATGGCCCAGCTGCTAGTACTTATCTGAAGAAAGCTATTCTCTTTTAAAATAACTTGTGCAACATGGAACATTAGCCACTTCAGAAGTATAAATGGCATTTTTCTTCCCCTCTGCCTCCATGTTAGGCTGTCTGCTTTCTCCCCTCTACAACCCTTCTCTGCCTTGCCCATTTGAGATGAAAGCTAGCTGCAGAGCTGACTGGCTGCATGAGCCTGCCAATATAAACCTTGAGTACATTACATTTTAGTCTAACAAAATATAGGAAGCATGAAGCCAAGCAATCACAAAGGAAATGATTGAAAGGAAGAGTCAGAACAGATGTAGAATGAGGAGAAGCATGAAAAAAATCAACATTAAAATCAAATCCAAGCCATTTTTTGCTAGCAAGAATGAGTTTATGATTTGCAGATTGAATATAACTAAGAAGAAAGATATTTTTCATAACAATGATCTATATATTCAGCCTTTTGCTGGAAAAGGATTCCTTTTGTGTTGCAGCCATACAGCCGTGTCTCTTTTTGCTCTTATATTTAAAGGTCTTACTGCATTTCCATTATAAGTCCAAAGATTGAATGTTTTTCAATGTGGCCACAAAAATTCACTGTAGACAGAAATCTTAAATTCAAGATATTATTCTTGCTGTGGATTTTCTAGGCTATTAACAATTTTCATTTGTTCATTTGTGAACTAATAGGAGTATATAACTTGTTTAAATTTCTAACTATAGAGATTTGTTAATATTTCCCTACAAAAAGCCTTTTTCTTGAAATCAATTTTAACAATTAAATGATATGATATTCTCTTCTGAATCAGCAATTTCATGTTTACAAGTTATTATGAGGAAGTGACAGAAGTTACTGTTGAATTCACAAATCACTGAATCTTGGAGTGATAAAGAATTTAAAAGTCATTTAATTTGGTCAGGATATGGTAATTTCACTAGGCAATAAGTAAAATATATTAGCCTACTTTGCAACATAGTCATAGATATTCCCTTACATTTTTTTCAGGATGAAGCCCAAATTTTTTTCCATGCACAGTGGATAAAGGCCATTATTTCCCTTAAGGTAAGTTCAAATGTTATAGTGCAGATTTCATGTGACTCCAAAGGAATGACAAAAGACAGATTGTGTAGTATTTATATATCACTATTCAATACCAAGCTGAATGTCATCCTTTATATTTTGTTTTTTTTCTTAGATTGCTTTTGGGAATCTGTGAGAAGTAATGAGAAATATAGCCTAAAATACAGTATGTTGGTTAATCATGCATATCTTGACTCTTTAATAGTATCAGAATATTAAGCAATATGTTAAAGATTTTTCATTTCTATAATTGCACTACTTATTGGCTGTATATAGTGAGGATTATTCCAGATACTGGGCATATGAACATTAATAAAGTGAAATTCTATCCTTTAAGTGACTCATACTGTAACAAGGGAGAAATATAAATATCATTCATATAGATTTTAGCACATTCTATGGTAGACATATATACTTAGTGCTATAAGAGCACAGAATAAATTTGTTTTATTCCATGTGAGGGTCAGAAGATCACCTCTATAAAGTTTGTATATTCTCCTATTTTCTCTAAGTATTCAAAATAAGAAGCTGATATGGCAAAAAAAATAATTTAAGTCTACTAAAAGACATTCCCAACATACAATAATGAAAAGTATATAGAAATACTCCCAGGAGGAAAAATATTCCAAATATTGGAAAATATAGTAAATGAAACACTGAAGAATAATAAATTCAAGACACAATTGGTGAAGTGACAAAATGAAAATGGTGGAAATATTTGGGAGTTAGGTAAACCATAAATCATGCATAACTATTGAAACTATGTTAAATAATATTTACTATGCTGTGATCAAATAAGAGTTTTAGCTAGCACACTGGTGATAACAATGTTATAACAATTAGAGGACAACTAAGATAGTCTTTGTCCAGGAGTTTTCAGTACAGATAGAGAAGCAGTGACACATAAGACATAGTTAGAAATAAAAATGAATAAGCTTTGACACGTAAGATGGAGGTGTTACCAACTGAGATCAAGACTATCAGAAACTATCAGATGAGTTAGTTTAAAGGATTTGGAAATTAGAGATAATCTGGAGATACTTAAGTGTAGATAATTACTGCATTTTCAATCTAGGAATCTGATGCTGGTTAGTAATTGAAGCCATAAAATTCAGAGAAATGGAGAGTGGATAGAACCAGAAACTTGAGCAATGTCATATTTAAAATTCTAGACTTGGGAGGAGGAGACTATGAAAGACACTGAGAAACAAAAGTCAGAACAAGATGTGTTTTGGGTTAAGTAAATATAAAGAATAGAAAGTTACAAGGAGAAGTTAATATCACAAAATGCAGAAGAAACAGGTAAGATAAACACTGAATGATCTGTTTTGTCATGGGAGAGGTCAAGAGTGAAGCTGATTCAGTGAAACTGCTAAAGACAGAAAAATTGTTAGTGTAAGCTGAAGACTGAATGAGAAGTGCAAAAATGGAGCTTGAAGGGCCATGAAAACAGGGCCAAGTGTAACTTATTTTTCCTGATGTCTATAGGTATAGTAGAAACCCAACATAAGGAAGATTTATAATAATCATGTGTTGACAGGAAAAGACTAACTGATTCATAATTATGCTTCAGAAATTGGGCTGAAAATGAAGAGAATGGACTGAGCAGTGGCTAGAGGGGAATGTAATATTTAGAAATTTTATTTTCCTGTATTCATATATAGAAGTTGAAAAGCAGTTTCCAGTGATAGAAATGAAGATTAAAATATCTAAGATATTGGTGGAAAGCTAAATTATAAACCAAAATATAGCAGATGAAAGTGTGTAAGATCAAGAGTAGAACTGTGGTAGTCTTATAGCTTGGGAAGTTCTCAAGCCATAGCAGGAAAAGTACTAATATTACATTTCTTAATGTAGAAGGCAAAACAATTTTCTGACGGTTGTCCAAAGACTATAAGAAATGAAATTTCAGAGGAGTGAAAGAATTATCAGTAACAGGCATGAAAACCAACTGATATGCAGCACTGAAGTTCAATCTGAGACAAGAAATATCAGTTCATATTATCCATAGCAACTTTAAGGACTAAACATACCAGAGAGGAATGGTTGTTGGCAATTATAGGATTAGGTATTTTGGGCAAAAGAATGATGGAAACAAGGGTGCATAGTAATTGAGTAGTTCTGATGACCAGCATCTATTATGCTCAAGTAGGGGAGTGAAGCCAGGAGAAGAAAGCCTTTGGCCTATGAGGAGAAAAATCATCAAATTGGAGATATATACATAGGTAAAAAGCAGATGTTCGTGAACTGAGGATATGAAATGAAAAGAATGACTGTTTTGATTAGAAAGTGATATTAGCCTTTATATATCTGAGTTGGAGAATGATTCCAATCCACAAGATGTGGCTATGGAGAGTCAGTGGGTGAAAATATTCAAGAGTAAAAATTACTGGAGAGA
This sequence comes from Oryctolagus cuniculus, assembly GCF_964237555.1. Lineage (NCBI taxonomy): Eukaryota > Metazoa > Chordata > Mammalia > Lagomorpha > Leporidae > Oryctolagus > Oryctolagus cuniculus. The sequence goes on along the minus strand of NC_091440.1, from coordinate 54,607,307 downwards.
GCATGTGCTGAACTGTATATCTCTTCGTTCTCTTAATCTCACTCTTATATTTAACAGGGATCACTTTTCAGTTAAATTTAAACTCCTAAGAATAATTGTGTATTAATTAAAGAGTTCAACCAATGGTATTAAGTAGAACAAAAAAAAATACTGAAAGGAATAAAATAACAAGTTGTTCCCCAACAGTCAGGACAAGGGCTGATCAAGACATTGTTTCTCATAGTGTCCATTTCACTTCAACAGGTTTCCTTTTAGGTGCTCAGTTGTCACCAATTAGGGAGAACTTATGATATTTGTCCCTTGGGGACTGGCTTATTTCACTCAGCATGATTTTTCCAGATTACTCCATTTTGTTGCAAATGACCGGATTTCTTTTTTTTTTCTTCTGTATAGTAACTGAAAAGTTATGCCTATTCAATATAAGAGTGGGAATAAGCGAGGGAGGAGATTCACAGTACAGCACATGCTCACTTGGACTTACCCTTAATGGTAGAGCTAGAAACATGCCAGGGGATTCCAATTCAATCCCATCAAGGTAGCATGTACCAATGCCATCTCACTAGTCAAAGTAATCAGTTTAAGTTCATAATTGATCAAAAAAGATAGGATTAAATGTCAAAGGGATTACACAAATAAGACCAATGTCTGCAAATAATAATTGATATAATTAAAAAAGAGAGAATGAGCCTACGTGGGAAGCAGGATACACAAGAGACTCATAGAATGGCAAATGCCCTAAACAGCACTCTGGCCTCAGAATCAGCCCTTAAGGCATTTGCATCTGGCTAAAAGCCCATGAAAGTTTTGCAGGCCTGGAAAGCCAAGACACTGTGGCAAAAAAAAAAAAAAAAAAAAAAAAAAAAAAAAAAAAAAAACCTAAATAAAAGATCTCTGTGAGTGAGATCCCAGCGGAAAGAACGGGCCATCAAAGAAGGAGGTACCTTTCTCTGAAGGGAGGAGAGAACTTCCACTTTGACCATGGCCTTGTCTAAATAAGATCAGAGTTGGTGAACTCAAGAGGCTTCCAAACCTTGGCTGCTCATGACAAGTCTCCGGTGATTACTGATGTCATAAATAAGAGTGTCAATTGTTGAATCAACAATGGGAGTCATTGTGCACCTGCTCCTCATGTAGGACCTTTGTCCTTAATGTGTTTTACTGTGTGAATTAACAGTAAAATCACTACTCAAACAGTACTCCATATTTTGTGTGTCTGTGTGGGTACAGTCTGTTGAAATCTTTACTTAGTATATATTAAGTTGATCTTCTGTATATAAAGATAATTGAAAATGAATCATGATGAAGAATAGGATGGGAGAGGGAGTGGGAGATGGGATGGTTGCAAGTGGGAGGGAGGTTATGGGGGGAAAGCTGCTATAATTCAAAAGTTGTACTTTGAAAATTTATATTTATTAAATAAAAGTTGAAAAAAATTTAAAAAGAAATTATTGGAACTGATGGATCAACTTGCTTTTTAAGCTGAAAGATTCTTTAGATCAGTATTGCAGGGACCCATAATGGTAGCACAGCTTGAAATAGAAAAGAAAAGAAGTCAGGTACACAGGGCATGGTAAGCTAGAACAGTCACTAACATTGCAAAAAAAAAAAAAAAAAGCATTCAGCAAGTGGAGCTAGCAATGTAATCCAATAATCTGGGTTTCAAAGTAGAAATAGTTTTTAAATGAGAGTATAATCCAAGTTATAGGATAGAGATTGAAAAGAAAACAAAGCAAAACTTTGTCCAGAGATATTGGGATAAAAAGATCATTTCATTTGGAGAATATGAAAAATTACACAAAATCTAAATGCAACTTCAACATTATAATTAAAATCTCATTTATATTTCATTGCTTTAAATTCAAAAATTTGTCGAATGTTTATTTTCTAGTCGTCTATAGATTATTTACTGCAGAAGATTAAAAAAAAGTGTGTATAAGGATTCACAAACTACTAAGATCTCATAACTTATCAGAATCCATGAATGGAAAAACTTCTCCACATAATTGAATTAATAAACAACAATTCTATTATAATTTTTATCCATTGTTTGTAATAATCATTTCCTGACAATCTACTAATAGCAATCGCAGGTATATGAAGTGGAATCAAGCCTTATTCTTTTCCTTAATGACACAATGACTTATCTATATGTAAAGTTGAAGAATAATATGACATTTTACACAAATGATAAAGACAGTATGTGTCTCAGTAGTGGAAACAGAAACCAGAACACGTTAATTTATTTTCCAGCAAGTCTTAAAGAGGGTTTCCTCAGTGACCACCACTCTGTCATTGTTTTGATGAGGATTAAGTGGAGTGAAAGGCTCCTAGTCTCAGACAATCTAAAGGGCATTGATAAGAGAGGGAGCAGTGTCTGAATTTTCTCATTCTTTGCTGGATCTGCTTAAGGGAATAAAGATGATTATAATGTTGTGTCATTATTATTTTAATTTATTGAGTCTAATGATGTACTCAGCACAATAGTAAAAAAGGAAGGAAGGGAAATGGTCCTTACTCCAGCCTCAGAGGCAGAACAGGATGACAAAGACATTACAGGAAAGGGCAAGTTCTGTGCTCAGTGGTTTTTAGGAAAAACTAAAGAGATTTCTTAAGTTGAGAACTTCACAAAGCAGAAGCGTGATAAACAAGAGAAAAGGTGGAGGATATAGAGCTCTAGGATTAGCGGGAGAATACACAGGACTTCACAATCGGCAAGATAATATGGGACCAAATAACCCAGATATTTGAGGATAGTCATAATTTTAAATTTGTAGCCCCACCAGAAAATTGTATTTCAGATCATACACGCTAGACCCTTAATTGAAATGTATGGTTATGATATGAAAGGAGCCAACTTGCATATTGAATAACCCATGAGCCCTCAGTGAGACTGCAAAAAATGTAGACACTAAACTAATAAATGTAGGTAGATAGTCGGTATGGAATTTATATAAGTCTTATGGAGTCCCAGAGATGAGTGATGCTCTGATTTTGCCTTGCAGATTAGGAAATTCATTTAAGGAAAGGGAAGGATAGAAAGAGAATGAGAGAGAATGAGGCAGATAAGTGAAACCTGAATGGAAACTGCTTGGTAAAGAGTTTTTAGGTTTTGTCTTGTCTTTTCCCCCTCTCTGGAGTCAATCTGCATTTCTATCCTCACCCCCAGTAGACATCCACTATAATACTAAATTCTTTTTGTTTTTAAAGGGTTTTTGTAGTTACAAAGAACCCTAAATTTTACAAAAATGCACCAATATTCAGTGACATCTAAAACCAGTAGTAATAATATTCAAAAAGGCAATTGACAGTAAAAATTCTTCAGTGGGCAAAGATGTAGAAGTATTAAATGAAATACTCTGGGAAAATAAGTATCAATATAGAATGCATTGTATTTTTTAAATTTTTATTGATATAAAAAGAACAGATTTTATGTATTCCACAGATAACAATTTTAAGAAAATAACCATATTTCTCTCCCTTACTGGCCTGCTTGCTCTTTCTTTCTCTCTTTTCTTTTCTTTTCTTTTCTTTTCTTTTCTTTTCTTTTCTTTTCTTTTCTTTTCTTTTCTTTTCTTTCTTTCTTTCTTTCTTTCTTTCTTTCTTTCTTTCTTTCTTTCTTTCTTTTCTTTCTTTCTTTCTTTCTCTCATTTTCTCCCTTTAATTTTCACAAGAGCATAATCTCGCTTACTTTCTAATCATAGGCTTAATGCACCACTAACAATAATGTTCAACAAATAAAAAGCAGACAGACCACTGTTACATAGGAATATAAACAAGGACTATAAACAATAATAAAATAATATGTCAGTTTCATTCTTTTTTGATATTCTATACTAACTAACATATATCAGAGAAAGCATATGATTTTTGTCTTTTTGGGATTAGTTTATTTCACTAAGCATAATGGTCCAGTTGCATCCATTTTGTGGCAAAAGACAGAATTTCATTCTTTTTTATGACTAAGTAGTATTTAATCATATATATATTCCATATTTTCTTTATCCAGCTGATGGACATTTGGGTTGATTACATATCTAAGCCATTGTGAATTGAGCTGCTATAAATGTGGGAATACAAATAATTCTTTCATATGCTGATTTCATTTCCTGTGGCTAAATTCTCAGGAGTTGGATGGATGAGTCACATGATAGATCTATTTTGAGATTTCTGAGGAATTTCCACACTGCCTTTCACAATGGCTATACTAGTATACATTCCCACCAATAGTGGACTAGGGTACCTTTTTCTACACATACTTACCAGCATTTATAGTGTGTTGATTTCTGAGTGAGAGCCCTCTAAATGTGGTGTGGTGAAACCTCATTGAGTTTTTTATATGCATTTCTCTGATGGCTAGTGATCCTGAGCATCTTTTTATGTGTCTGTTGGCCATTTGAAAAATACCTGTAAGGATAGGAGGCAATGTTTTAAAATGTGAGATGCCATTAAAATATAATAAACATATATCATAAGTCCATTCAATCCACTAACATAAAATGCCAGTGTTGGAAATCTAATGAAAAAATGGAAATTCATTTCTCACAGTTCTAGAGGCTAGGAATTCCAAAAGCAATCCACTGGTAGATTGGGTCACCCTAATTCATAGATGGCGCCTTCTCACTGTGTCTTCAAATGGCAGAGCGGAGTCAATGAGATTCTGTGAGCCTATAGAAGGACACTAATTCCATTCATGATGGCTTCACATGCATATACCATGAGTCTCCTAAAACTCCCACCTTCAAAACCAGCAATTTAGGAGCTCAGATTTGAATCTATGAATTTTGAGTGGATACCATTATTCAGACTATAGCAACTTCCTCATAGAAGTATTTTGGTCAATTCATTACATGTTAATGGATGAGAATATTACACAGAAAAATGTAAGTAAAATTTTTGAGTTGATTGGGAGCAATAGAAATTAAATTAAAAATGTTCTCAGATCAAATATGATGGGGGCCGACGCTGTGGCGTAGTGGGTAAAGCTGCTGCCTGAAGTGTCAGCATCCGATAGGTGCCAGTTTGAGACCTGGCTGCTCCACTTCTGATCCAGCTCTCTGCTGGGAAAGCAGCAGAAGATGACCCAACTCCTTGGGCCCCTGCACTCACATGGGAGACCTGGAAGAAGCTCCTGGCTCCTGGTTTTCGATCAGCACAGTCTCGACGGTCGCGGCCATCTGGGGAGTGAAGCAGGGAATGGAAGACCTCTCTCTCTCTCTCTCTCTCCCACTTCTTCTCTCCCTGTGTAACTCTGACTTTGAAGTAAAAGAAATAAATCTTTAAAAAAAAGAATATGATGAATTAAAAAATCTGTACTAGAACTCTGGAATTATTTTTCATGTCTTTTAGCTGTTAGAATTTTTCTTTTCAATCTAATGTTGATATGTATAAAGCCAATTAATTTCATGATGTAATTTTAAATTTTTACTTCATCATTTAAAAAATTATTTCAACTGAAAATATAGGTTTGTTATCCTTCATTGATCCTGCTTTCAGTATTTTATCTAAACATTGTATATCAAATCTAATTTTATGAAATTTTTCTCCTCTGTTTTCTTCTAGGCATTTTATGATTTGCATTTCACTCTTAGGCTTATATATTCCCTGGAATTAATTTTTCTTTGCAGGGCAAAGACCTGCATGGTTGGAGTTTTTGTTTCCTGGTTTTGGCCTGGCAATGAATTACAGATCTTTCTTTGTCTGTCTCTCTGCTTTTCAAAGCAAATGAAAATAAATAAATTTCAGAAAAAGACGTTCAGTGCACTAAAATATCATTGTTTATGAATTGTCAAAAGTCATTTTATGATCTAAGTAAGTTAATGGTTTAGTGTATTTAATTGTTACCATTCGTTCTTGAAAAGAAGCAGGGTAGGGGTGGTGCTGTGGTGCAATGGGTTAAAGCCCTGGCCTACAGTGCCACCATCCCATATGGGCACCAGTTTGAGTCCCAGCTGCTACACTTCCAATCCATCTCTCTGCTATGGCCTGGGAAAGCAGTGGAAGATGGCCCAACCCCTTGGGTCCCTGCATCGACATGAGAGACCCAGAAGAAGTTCCTGGCTCCAGGTCAATTCAGCTCTGGCCATTGCAGTCATTTGCGAAGTGAACCAGTGGATGGAAGACCTCTCTCTCTCTCTCTCTCTCTCTCTCTCTCTCTCTCTCTTTCTCTGGCTCTACCTCTCTTTGTGCCTCTGTCTTTCAAATAAATGAAATAAATTGGAAAGGAAAGGCGAGGTGAGGCGAGGCGAGGAGAGGAGAGAAGGGGCCCTGAAATAGTATGGCATTTCAACTGCTAAGACTACACAATTTTAAGTTGTTTGAAGACGATTTTTAAATTTTTCTTAAAAATCCATCAATATTTGATAGTATTCAGTCCTCACACCCAGAGAACTACTAGCTCCATAATAGAAGGAATCTGGAAGTAAGGGAAACGTGCCCAGACACACTCATTAGGGCTATCTAGAGTATAACTTCCACATTCTGTGTAATTTGAGAGCTTTCTGCTGCATCACTCTGATGAGGGATGCATTACGACTCTGGGTTTTGGTTACAATACCACTAATCAATAATGTACTGTCCCACATGCTTTTAATTCCATATACTCGTAACTCTATCTAGATCTTTCCTGAAAAGACTTCAGGTCATTCAGCTCTGCTATGACTATATTATAGATTTCATTCATCAACAGAGAGAAAAAAAAACATTTTTGAATGAGAGTTTACCTTTTTAAAATTCACTCTTAAATGTAATTTAGCAATTCTATGAATGCAAGCCCAAGGATAAAAGCAGGTATTGGTGGCTCAGTGATTTTCCAAAAACAACTGAAAGGAATGTCTATGATTTTAGGAAAACATTTAAGGAAAAATATAACCTGCATTCTATTTAGCTAAAGCCTGCTAGGGAATTGGGAGGGTGGTAGAAGTCACTAACCCTTACTTTTTTTTTAACTTTTATTTAATGAATATAAATTTCCAAAGTACAGCTTATGGATTACAATGGCTTCCCCCCCCCATAACGTCCCTCCCACCCGCAACCCTCCCTCTCCCCTTCCATTCACATCAAGATTCATTTTCGATTCTCTTTATATACAGAAGATCAGTTTAGCATACATTAAGTAAAGATTTCAACAGTTTGCTCCCACACAGAAACATAAAGTGAAAAATACCGTTTGAGTACTAGTTATAGCATTAGATCTCAATGTACAGCACACTAAGGACAAAGATCCTACATGAGGAGTAAGTGCACAGTCACTCCTGTTGTTGACTTAACCAATTGACACTCTTGTTTATGGCATCAGTAATCACCCTAGGCTCTTGTCATGAGCTGCCAAGGCTATGGAAGCCCCCTGAGTTCACTGATTCTGATAATATTTAGACAAGGCCATGGTCAAAGTGGAAGTTCTCTCCTCCCTTCAGAGAAAGGTACCTCCTTCTTTGATGACCCCTTCTTTCCATTGGGATCTCACTCGCGGAGATCTTTCATTTAGTTGTTTTTTTTTTTTTTTTTTTTTTTCCCCAGAGTGTCTTGGCTTTCCATGCTTGAAACACTCTCATGGGCTTTTCAGCCAGATCCACATGCCTTAAGGGCTGATTATGAGGCCAGAGTGCTGTTGAGGACATCTGCCATTCTATGGGTCTGCTGTGTATCTCACTTCCCATGTTGGATCATTCTCTCCCTTTTTGATTCTATCAGCTAGTATTTGCAGACACTATTCTTGTTTCTGTGATCCCTTTGGTTCTTAGTCCTATCATTATGATCAATTGTGAACAGAAATTGATCACTGGGACTAGTGAGATGGCATTGGTACATGCCACCTCGATGGGATTGAATTGGGATCCCCTGGTATGTTTCTAACTCTACCGTTTGAGGTAAGTCAACTTGAGCATGTCCCGAATTGCACATCTCTTCCCTCTCTTATTCCCACTCTTATATTTAACAGTGATCACTTTTCAGTTAAGTTTCAGCACTTAAGAAGAATTGTGTATTGATTATAGTATTCAACCAAAAGTATTAAGTAGAACAAACAAAAAAAATACTAAGAGGGATAACATATTAAGTTGCTCATCAAGAGTCAGGGTGAGGGCTGATCCAGTCACCATTTCTCATAGTGTTCATTTCACTTTAACAGGTTTCCTTTTTTGGTGCTCAGTTAGTTGTCACCTATCAGGGAGAACAAGTGGTATTTGTCCCTTTGGGAATGGCTTATTTCACTCAGCATAATGTTTTCCAAATTCCTAACAGGGATCACTTTTCAGTTAAAATTTAAACACCTAAGAATAATTGTGTGTTAATTACAGAGTTACTAACCCTTACTCTTGCAAAGAAAAGTTATTGTCAGACAGAAAAGATAATAATAACAACCTGTAGTGGTTGGTAGAACATTCAACGCAGGCCTAGGAATGATTTTTTAAACATTTTGAGGCGCAGAAGAGGTCCAAAGATAGTCAAGAATTTAATGTCTCGGGCGGCGCCCCAGCTCACTTGGCTAATCCTCCACCTGTGGCGCCGGCACCCTCGGGTTCTAGTCCAGGTTAGGGCACTGGATTCTGTCCTGGTTGCTCCTCTTCCAGTCTAGCTCTCTGCTGTGGCCTGGAAAGGCAGTGGAGGATGGCCCAAGTGCTTGGGCCCTGCACCTGCATGGGAGACCAGCAGGAAGCACCTGGCACCTGGCTTCAGTTCGGCACAGCGCGCTGGCCGTGGCAGCCATTTAGGGGGTGAACCAACGAAAGGAATACCTTTCTCTCTGTCTCTCTCTCTCACTATAACTCTGCCTGTCCAGGAAAAAAAAAAAGAATTTAATGTCTGCAAAGAAATAGTACATTCCCTCTCTGTTATGATGCAGCGAAAATACAATTACCTGTTTCCAGAAAGATTCAGATAAGAGGTGTTATTTATACCCTTTATCATGGAAGAGGTAGGGCACAGAGCACTTAGATAAGATAAATGATTTTAGAGTATGAAAATTACTCAAGATTACTAGTGAGAAGATAGCCAGATTAGTATGAAGACAGCACTCTGTTTGTCTTGTTATACTTCTCCGCATAGGAGCCCTTTCTTAATTAGAGAGAGATATCCACAATGGATCTGGGAGATTTAAGATTGTTAGAATTTCTGGAGAAAGATATGCAGTGTCCAAGACCTTCACAGTGGGATTTTAGGAATCAAAAAGAAGTCTAGAAAGAGAGCTGGAACTCAGGTTGATGTCAGAGCAAGAGTTCAGAAGATAGTTCATGGGAAGACAGACTACCTTGCCATTAGCATGGACTTAAAAGACAAGAGGAAATTTTCTTCAGGGATGGCTGGGGCCTGAGAAGGGGTGTCCCAGTCTTGTAAGCAGTGATGAGCTTGAGGAGGACAGAAAAATCAGCAGTGAATGACCCTAAATATTTCATAGACCAGTGCTGGGGACCTCAGTGTCCCAGTAAGTATTTCCATTCCATCATTTGGCGTTTTAGGGAGCATATCACATAGCCTGTGCTGAATATTCATGTTATTATTATTCTCATCACTGCTGGGAGACAGATTTCTGTCTGCAGCTGTCTTTAACGACTTTTTGGATCTAAATAAGATAGCAAGTTCCTGCCTCAAAAAATGCTAAATCTCAACCTATACTGCTTTATGTGAACTGTCCCAGCTTCCCAGTGTGCTAGGACACCGATTAATCCCTACATAATAGAAGCTAAGGTCCTTGACAAACTCTCCTGAGGAAAAATAGAATATAACTTTCAAGAAGGACAGATCTGGAGTCGACAGACCTCAATTTATAGCCTGCTTTTTTAATCTTTTTACTTGTTCCTTATTATCTATCATCAAAATCATCATTACTGCGCATGAACTATACAATATCTGAGTATATTAAGATTACTCTGGTCTTAAAAAATTAGGAAAAGCTTTATTTAATTCTGTCAACAACATAGTTGGACAGTTATTAAATATTTACAATCTGCAGTCTGCCTTGTGCCAACAGAAAACAACACTGCAATTTCAAATGCAGCAGCTCTGCTTGGCAGGCTCTGGGCTGTCTAGATTGTACGTTTTTATGTTAATACCCTCAAAGGCATGAGAATCAAGAAAAGGGGGCCAGAGTTATAACATTAATTAGGATGATTATTTAGGGGGTAGGGGTTTGGTGATGAAGATGGGCATGATCATTGATCCCCCGAGCAATGGGGGAATGTGATCATGAGGAAAGAAAACTATCATGCTTTGAATATCTTTAGAAGTCTAACAGTCTTCTTGTATCACTTTTATTATGATTTTCACAACAATTGTGTAGAAGCAGTACTTTGAAAAATTATGGGATATATGCTTTGTTGAATAATTTCCTCAGATGAAGAAATTCTCCCCGGTAGTCCCTTCTTCCTGTTTCCCTATCCCCTCTTCACAGAGTGGTATAAATAAGCAGTGCTATGATAAGGCCAGGCATCAAATAGGAAACAGCCATATTTTATTGACTCTAAGACAGAGGTTTTTACATGTTTTTTTTTTTTTTCTTTTTAAGATTTTATTTGAAAGGCAGAGAGAGAGACAGATCTTCTGTGTGCTTGTTCACTTTCCAAATGGCTGAAACAGCCAGGGCTGGGCCGGTGGAAGCCGGGAGCCTATTGGGATCTATTGGGATCTCCATGGGTGGCAGGGGCCCAAGTACACAGGCCATCTTCTTGCTGCCTTCCCAGGTGCCTTAGCAGGGAGCCGGATGAGGAGCAGAGCAGCCAGGACTCAAACTGCTGCTCCAATATGGGATGCTGGCATCATAGCAAGCGTCACAACCAGGTCCCAACCAGGTCACTTGTGCCCCTTCAACTGGAAAAGCATCAGGCAAAGGAGGGCCAAGGACAGCAGCTCGGGGAACACCTGGGCCTGCAGAGCCCCAGGCAGGAGGGAGGTGGCTCCAGCACAGAGGGATTTGGGATGTCGGGGTCTCAGCTGAGAGGAGGCTGGGGGACAGTGTAGAACAGAGCACGGCCGTGAGGAGCGACCTGGGGTGGCTGCTCTGTGAGAAGCTTGGCAGGGGCTGGCTGGAGACAAGGCCATAGCTTGAGACTCCACCTGTTTTAAACAGTGCTACAGTGGAGACTGGAATGCATTTAAATTCAGACACACAGAAGCTGCTAGAAGGCTCTCGAAGGGGTTTCTGTGCGCTGCCCAGCTGGGATGGCCAGGCAGTCAGAAGACCACATGCAGCCTGTCGTAAGCACAGGCCTCCTCATACACGGCCCCACCCCCCAACTTCCAGAAGGTTGAGGCCAAGTCCACTGGGGTATGTCACTGGATATATGCAGTGACACAGGGAGGGAGAGGCACTGTTTCCCACTAGTTGTCCTCTGCTAAAGAATCTCACCCATGCAGTCCCCACCCCCAACAGCACCCTTCCTCACCACACACACGCCATACATGCACGCCATACAGCATCCACAGCTCCAGCTGCCCCTTCAGTTCAAGGCCAGGGCCTGCAGGAGTCCCAGCCACACCCAGGTGGGTCATGCTCTCAGTGCAACCAACTTGAGCCAAAGCCCGCGTGGGAAGAGGCCTGAGTCTGAGGACACTGCAGTTGGGCTGAAGTGCTCCAGGCGTCTGTGTCAGGGGCCTACCAGGGGGCTGGCTGGGGCAGGGCTAGTGGTGCAGCACATTAAGGCACCGCCTGCAATACCAGGATTCTATATTGGAGAGCCAGACCGTTCTGCTTCTTTTTTTTTTTTTTTTTTTTAATTTTTTTTTTGACAGGCAGAATGGACAGTGAGAGAGAGAGACAGAGAGAAAGGTCTTCCTTTGCCGTTGGTTCACCCTGCAATGGCCACCGCAGCCGGCGCGCTGCGGCCAGCACACCGCGCTGATCCGATGGCAGGAGCCAGGTACTTATCTTGGTCTCTCACGGGGTGCAGGGCCCAAGGACTTGGGCCATCCTCCACTGCACTCCCGGGCCACAGCAGGGAGCTGGCCTGGAAGGGGGGCAAGCGGGACAGAATCCGGCGCCCCAACTGGGACTAGAACCCGGTGTGCCGGTGCTGCAAGGCGGAGGATTAGCCTAGTGAGCCGCGGCGCTGGCCACGTTCTGCTTCTGATTTGGCTTTATGCTTATGAGCACAAGATGGCCCTCATACTTGGACCTCTGCCACCTACATGGGAGACCTGGATGGAGTCACTGGCTCCGGGTTTTGGCCTGGCCCAAACCGGCTGTTTTGGCCATTTGGGGAGTGAACCAATGGAAGAACCATCTCTTTACTACGCCTTTCAAGTAAATCTTTTTATTTATTTATTTTTTTTTTTTGAAAGGGATGGGCTGACACTCTAGACCCAAAGGCTGCTGATTGGGAACACAGTGTCCCTGCTGTCCCCACACCACCCCTCCCCCTACTCCAAAGTGTGTGTCGGGGTCTCCAAGTAAGGGAGCGTGTGGTCAAATGCAAAGTGTATCCCCCTTGGGCCTGATTCAGCTGAGGCAGACTGTGTGTGTAGGGGTTTGGGGAGTTGGGGTGTGGAATCCATGGTTTGGAGGTCATTGCATACTTCCAGACAAACCACATAACTTCTCTGAGCTTTCCTCTCTAAATGAGTAATAAGGAGTGCTTGGGCTTCATACAGGCCTCAGGCTCCTGACTCCAGCTCCGGGTCAATGCAGACCTTGGTGGAGGTGGCTTGAATGATTAGGTGCCTGCCACCTATGTGTGTGTGTGTGTGTGGGTGTGTGTGTTTAGTATTTATTTGAAAGGCAGAGTTACAGAGAGGCAGAGGCAGATAGAGAGGTCTTCCAACCACTGGTTCACTCCTCAGATGGCCACAACAGGAGGAGCTGGGCAGATCTGAAGCCAGGAGCTTCTTTCAGGTCCCTCACGTGGATGCAGGGGCCCAAGGACCTGGGCCATCTTCCACTGCTTTCCCAGGCCATAGCAGAGACCTGGACTGGAAGTGGAGCAGCCAGGACTCGAATGGAGCCCATATGAGATGCCAACAGTGCAGTCGGCGGCTTTACCCCTGTGTGTATTCTTAAAGGCCAGATAGCAAGTTCCATTCTGGTTTTGTCCAATCAGTTTCTCAAACTCACTGGTGACCTGAGGCAGGGGCTCCTGGAACAGCCCAGCTCCGCATATGGAAGGCTGAGACCCTCTCCTAGCCCAGTCACATTTCACACTGGGCCTGAAGGCACACCTCACACAGGACCGGAAACCCTAACAGGCTGGAGAAGGGTGAAGTCTATGAGCAGTCTGTGTCCCGTTAGAGACCCCCAGGCCCTCAGCACCACGTGACCTGAGGCACCGACCCACCTGCACACCTCAGAGAGGCCACAGAGCCCTGGCTGGCCACCTGGGGGCATTTTCCACCTCACCTGGGCAGCAGGTGCACGTGGGTGGGCTTTGTGCCTGTGCTCTGGTCTCTCCAGGTTCAGAGCGACGCCTGGCTGACATCCTGTCACTGCTTCAGAGCACTTAGCCGCCCCAGGCGCCCCCAACCACCCTCTCTCCCCTGCCACAGAAGCGGCCTCTTCCCGGCTCCCGCTTTCCGTCCTCCCTCCCCGAAGCCACATGTACCTGCTCCAGAGCCTGACAAGGTGGCAAGTGCTTTCCAGACAACAAGAGCATCTTCAGGGGGAGCAGACATCGGCCAAGGCTCTGCCATACCCTTGCTCTGCGCGGTGACTAGGCTGGGTTTCGCCTGCAGTCCTAGGGTGTGTGTGTGTCAGCAGACCAGCAGCAAAAAGGGCCCAGCCCGCCCATATTGCATGGAGGCCAGCAGCCTCCAGCACTGTGCAGGGAAACGGAGGCCCAGCACGGAGGACCTGTCTCGGTCAAGGTCACCTCACCATATGTCTCCTGAGTGTGTTTCCAGGCAATGCCGTCAGTCCCCTTGGGTTCCAGTGCTGCTCTGGCCACTTCCAAGCTGTGTGGCCTTGGACAAGTCATGTAACCTCCCATAGCCTGATCTCTTCCCACATACCAGGCTGTCCATCTCCTTCGCCCAGCACACTGCCTGGCCCCTGCTTGAAACCACTGGCCACTGCGACCAGGACCCCATCCCTTTCATTCACCTGCCTCCTCTCCACGCCTGCCCACAGGCCTCCAATGCCCCACTGCGCCTGTGCCCTCTACCTGGAGTACCCCTTCTTCTGGAATGTTCTACCCTTAAGTTTCCTGTATGCCTTGTTCCCTCACTTCCTGCAGGTCCTGATTCAGGTCACCCTCCAGGACCCCCTTCCCTGCTTATGTCCACGCCCTGGCTCTCGTCCATCTGGCCCCAGGCGGACAGCGCTGTTCCGCCTTTCACTCCCCCTACCCCCACCCCGTGTCCTCTGCCGGGTGGGGGCCATGAATACATGAATGAATGAATCGGGCGGCTCCTGGAAGGTCGGCTCCCAGGGGCAGCAGCCTGCGGGCGGCTGGGCCAGGCCTGGGAGACAAAGCGTGGTCCCCCCCAGCCCACGGGCCACCCGTGCCTCCCGGGGCGGCCACAGTGCCAGCCCTTGAGGTCACGTCTGGGTCTCGCTGGCCAGAAGGAACGGTTTTTACATGTTAATATTTATGAAATCTGACTGTATCCCACAATTGATGGTGTACACAATTTAAAAGGCAGGACATTTGGGGAGCACATTAAAAACTTTATATATTACACTGGATGGCATCTTGGATTTAATAAAATACAGTGGGGCCATCAGTTGGTAAAGAGAGGGACCACAGCTCTATGACCCCTTATGGAAGATCATAACAAAAAGTCAAAAAAAATGAAAACTGCTACCAATAATGAAGATGTGGCAAGATTGAAAAGTAAAAGGAACGCAAATTCTGGAATCTGGGAGACCTAGGCTTAAAGCCATAGGTCTGATATAAATCATTTGTTCTCTTGTGTCAGTGGAATAGTTCTTTTAACTTTTCTGAGATTCAATTCTTGTTCCACAAATTTGGATTACAATATCTACAGACTGTTGTGTGTGTTTGTGTGTGTGTACATGCACAAACCCTCTGATACCTATTATATATTCAAAAATAAATTATTATATGACTTTTTTATCTTTAGTAAAGTAATGTTGGTGTTTATACTTCTATTTTTACATTTTTAAAATCATATACTTAATTTTTACAATAGTTTTAGGTTCATATCAATAATGAGAGGATGGTATAAAGGTTTCCAATATACTTCCTATACCCACACATGGGTAACTTCTACTATTATCAACATCATCCATCAGAATTCTACACTTATTGCAAATGTTGAATGTTCATTGACACATTACAATTATCCAAAGTTCACATTAGAATTCTCTCTATTATCCCTCTGTTTATGGGGGGTGGGGAGGGAAAATGGTTTGGTTCCATATACTTCCTTATTCTTTGTCATTAATGTTTCACAGATATGTCTTTCTGTAACAACGTTTACTTCGGCTTGAAATCACCTGAATATATATCATTTTTGTATAAATTCTAGTATAACCACTGTTATCATATGATTTCCTGGCAAATGTTTTCTGTTGAAAGCAAAGTTACCTGGACTGAACTTGGTTTAATTGATTTATTCAATGGAGACACTAAGAATAGATTCGAAAGGTACAAATTAGTCTAAAACTAGTTAAGAGGCTGAGGGATGGAATAATGCCACAATCAAGCCATGCCTGTCAAAGCATTTCCACTGAAGAAGTCTTTCAAATAAACTCTATTTCTGGTTCTCCAGACTATAGAGCCTTTAAATGACAATTGCTCATTGCATCACGAGTGCTAAAGCATTTATGTCATATTCTGTAAGCATCATAATATTAACAAGAATAACCAATATTCATGGAATGGAAAAAAAGAATGATTTCAGCAATTATAAAAAGAACATTGAGCTATTAAAATTAGCCTGATCTTTAAAAAATTTCAGCCCAGCAGAACTAATGTTATTAAAAATAGCAAGATCATAACAAGTAGTCATTAGAATTTGCATATGTAAGTGAGAATGTTCTTAATTACAAATTACATTTTTGAGTTTATTTTGAAGCTGTAAATCAGCACAACAAAGAATAATATGTTTAAAAAGTAAAATGTTTTAGGGGATTTTCAAATGCAAATGATGGCAGTAACAATAGCAAAATAAAGCTTTTGCTCCTTTTTCAAATCAAATATTTTATTTGAATCAAATATTGTGACAGAAATTGTAAAAGTTTTCAAAATTCAATGCTACTTCCTTTAATCTAATGGTATTTTCTGGAGACCCCAAATGTCCACAGGATCATCCTGAAATGGAAGTGAGTAAAAATGAGTCCAGATTTCACAGAAAGGTAGACTTAAAGTTCTGCTATCATCATTCTTTTAAGAATGATTTATCAGGGGCCTGAGTTGTGGCATAGAAGGTTAAGCCTCTACCTGCAGTACCAGCATCCCACATGGGTGCTGGTTTTAATCCTGGCTGCTCCACTTCTGATCCAGCTCCCTACTAATAGCCTGGGAAAGCAGTGTAAGATGGCTCAAGTGCTTGGGCACTTGCATCTGTATGAGAGACCAGGAGGAATTCCTGATTCCTGGCTTCATTTGGGGCATGAACCAACAGATGGAAGATTCTCTTTCTCTCTCTTTTTCTGTCTCTCCCTCTCTCCTTTCTCTGTAGTTCTACCTGTCAAATAAATACATAAATCTTTAAAACAACAAAAAATATAAAATGGAATGATTTATCAAATATGTTTACCCAATAGTAACTGCAAAATATCAGGAGAACACGGAGGGACTGATTTTTTTTTAACTTACTTGAAAAACAGAGAGGCAGGAAAGAGACACAGAGATCTTCCATGTCCTGGTTCACTCCTCAACTGTCTGCAACTGTCTTAACTGGCTCAGACTGATTCCAGGAGCCAGGAGCTCAAACTGAATCTTCCAAGTGGGTGATGGGGACCCAAGCACTTGAGGAATCTCCTGCTGCATCCTAGGATGTGCATTAGCAGGAATGTGGAATCAGGAGTGAAGCCAGAACTTGATCCCAGGCACTCCAATGCATGATGCAGGTGTCACAAGTTGTATCTTAACTCATGCATCAAATTCCTACTATTGGTGAAAAGATTTTGAGAGTTCCCTTTCCACAAAGATGCGGTAGATACACCTTTCTCTATTCCTCCAGGGCCAAAAATCGTAAGCACTATATTTAAAAATAAGATTACTCTGGAAATTGGAGAGAATGAGACAGATCAGGCAGGGACGCTGGGTCTCAAAGACTCATGGTGGTAAGTTTGCTCTGCTTTCTTTTTGCCTTATATATCCCAGGCTGGATATTGGAGAAACTGGCAACCTAGAAATACCAGTGAGTGCAGACAAAAATCTAAGAGAATTCTGCTATTTTGGCCCAGAGTCCAGGAAAGAGGCATCCTAGCAACAGTGAAAACTGTCCAGATAACAACCATTCAACTGCAGGAAAATACCACAAAATTATAGCCCCAGCCCAGGAAAGATGACCATGCTGCAACAAGGTGTCCCAACTTACCCATCAAAGCGGTTGAGGAGAAGACCAAATGCAGAGCTGGAACTTCTGTCCACACGTTTCTTAGAAAGCTGTCCACCTCCAGTATCAAACAATATCCACTTGGGAGCGATAACAAAGTTCTCTTCTGCATCCCACATCTCTGACCAGGGTGAGACCTTCAGATGCCTAAGGGTAGCCAGATTTCCCTCTTCATCTCAGAGGAAACCAGGAAACCCTAATCCCTGAGTTGTAAAGGAAGCCAAATGAATGGCTTCTCAACTTCCACCCCACCTGGCTGTAACAAGGTAGCATTCTTCTACTGTTCACACATCAGACAGTAGAGCCAGAGGAATTTAATTAAAACAGATGACTCAAATGAGATCTAGAGTATAAAAAATAATCCTCAAGCTGTTTACATGCTATTGTCTGAATGTTTCTTTCCCTCCAAAATTCATGTAGTAGTCAGCCTTGATTAAGCCTCGATTCTGCTGTCCTGACTGGGATTATTGCTCTTATAAAAGAGACTCCAGAGACTTAGGTAGCTCTTTCCTCCAGGTGACCATCTAAGATGGTGTTGGGCCTTCCCCAGATGTGAAAGCTGCCAGTGCCTGGAGCATGGGTTTCTGAACCTCCAGAACTCAGGGAAATAAATTTCTATTGTTGATCACTTATGCAGCCTGAGATAATTTTGTTATGACAGCCCAAATAAAGGAAGACATCAGGTTTCTGTCAAGTATCATTTGTCATATCATGAACCAGGAAGATCTCAAACTGAATGATGAAAAAATCTAACTACTGTGATTTGTATACATTCTCCAAATTCATGTCTTTGTTTAATGCTTGATGCTCAATGTGGTACTGTTGGAGCCTAATGAGAAGTGTTTGAATCACAAGGGTAGAGACCTTATAACTAGATTGATGTCATTATCACAGAAGTGGGTTAGATACTGCTTTTTCTTTTTCTTTTTTCTTCTTCTTCTTTTTTTTTTTTGGCAGGTGCTGGCTTGCCCTTTCACCTTCGTCCATGTTAGAAAGCAACATGAAGACCGTTGCTCAGTGGTAGTGCTCTGCCCCTGGATTGCTCAGCCTCCAGAGCCATGAGATAAATAAACTATTGTGTATAAATTACCTTGTCTATGAAATTCTGTTAAGACAACCAACAGAAACCAACACAGAAATGATGTAAATATTAGAATCATGTATCAAAAATAGTAAAACACTTACTATAAAAAGCTCATATGACTAATATGAACATACTTGAACCAAAAAAGGCCTTAGTAAATTTATGAAACATCTAGAGATGATTCAAATGGCCATTTTAGAACTAAAAACTATAATAACGGAGTTTATTTATTTTTAAATATAAAATTCTCAGAGGAAAAATGCAAGAGCCGGGTAGAGAGAACAAGAGGACTCAGAAAAATCAGTAAACTAGAATAACAAAATAGGGCTTACCTAATCTATTTTCTGGAGAAAACCAGCTAATAAAAAATGACCAGAGCCCTAGGGACATGGTAAGGTCAAACAAAAGATTAAATATGTATGGCATCAGAGTCCCAGAGAAGAGTGAAGGGGCAGATAAAAGGGGCAGAAGGTGTGAAGTCCCAGAGAAGGATGAAGGGGCAGATAAAATGAAAAGTATTAAAAAACTAATGACTGAAATTTTCCAAATTTGGGTAAAAACTGCTGTCTTAAACAACTTGTTCTCATGAAAGATTACATATTCTAATTGTAGAAGGAGGATGAATGAGTAAAAAAGGGAACAGAAATCAATAAATATAGTATAATGGTATTAAGTATTATGATAGATATTAGAACAAAATGCTGATAGGAAATCAACAGGAAGATAGAAGGAAACTTCAAAGCAATTATGGAAAGGAGATTCGATCTTTTAAAAAGCATTTCATTGAGAGGAATAGTGTTGTGGCATAGCAGTTTAAACCACCACTTGCAAAATGTCATCAGAAATCAGAGTGCTGGTTGAATTCCTGGCTACTGGGCTTCTGATCCAGCTTCCTGTCACTTCAGCTTGGGAAAGGAGCTGATGATAGCTAAATACATTAGACAATAGGGAAATAAAAATCAACATCAATATTCAGAAGAGAAATGCAAATCAAAACCACAATGAGATACCACTTCACAACCAATAAAATGGCAAAAATTATAAAATCCAAAAGTAATAATTTCTAGTAAAGATGTCAAAGAATTTGGAATTCACACAATTTTTGTGGAAATTAAAATGGCACAGGAATTTTATAAAGCCATTTGTTAGTTTCTCAGAATTCTAAACACAGTTACCATATCTGCCACCAATTCCTATTCCATTCCTACTTATATTCCCAGAAGAATTAAAACACCTTTGCAGGGCTTGTGCTGTGGCATAGCGGGTAAACCCACCACCTGCAGTGCAAGCATCCCGTTATGGGCACCAGTTCCAACCCTGGCTGCTCCACTTCTGATCCAGCTCTCTGCTGTGGCCTGGGAAAGCAGTAGAAGATGGCCCAAGTTCTTGGGCTCCTGCACGCATGTGGGAGACACAGAGGAAGCTCCTGGCTCCTGGAAATGGATCAGCCCAGCTCCAGTTGTTGTGGCCAGTTGAGGAGTGAACCAGTGGATGAAAGACCTCTCTTTATCTGCCTCTCCTTCTCTCTGTGTATCTCTGACTTTCAAATAAATAAATTTCTTTTAAAAAACCTCATTATAAGTTTCCATAGTAGTATTATTCATAATAGACAAGATATGAACCAAGTTAGCTGTCCATCATGTGATTAACAGGTAAACCATATGTGGGGCATGGCCAGCACTGTGACATAGCCGATTAAAGCCCCAGCCTGCAACACCAATATCCCATATGGCTGCCAATCCAGCTTCCTGCTAATGTACTTGGAAAAGCAGCTGAGGATGGCCCAATTCCTTGGGCCCTGAAACCACATGGGAGACCCAGAGGAAGCTCCTGGCTCCTGGCTTCAGATTGGCACAGCCCCCGCCATTGTGGCCCATTGAGGAGTTACCCAGTGAATGGAAGACTTTCCCTCTCTCTTTCTCTCTCTCTCTCTCTCTCTCTACCTGTCTCTATAACCCTATCAGATAAATAAAATAAGTCTTTTCCTTAAGACTTATTTATTTATTTGAAAGTCAGAGTTACACAGAGAGAGGAGAGGCAGAGAGAGAGAGAGAGAGAAATCTTCCATCCTATGTTTCATACCCCAATTGGCCACAATGGCCGGGGCTGCACGGATCCAAAGCCAGGAGCTAGGAGCTTCTTCCGGGTCACCCATGTGGGTACAGGGGCTCAAGGACTTGGGCCATCTTCTATTGCTTTCCAAGGCCATAGCAGAGAGCTGGATCAGAAGTGCAGCAGCCGGGACTAGAACCGGCACCCATATGGGATGCCAGCGCTTCAGGCTAGGGCATTAACCACCTTGCCACAGCACCAGCCCCATAAAATAAGTCTTAAAAAAAACAATATGTGGGGGGCCAGCGCGGAGTCGCACTTGGTTAATTCTCCACCTGAGGTGCTGGCATCCCATATAGGCACCAGGTTCTAGTCCCGGTTGCTCTTCTTCCAGTCCAGCTCTCTGCTATGGCCTGGGAAGGCAGTGGAGGATGGCCCAAGTGCTTGGGCCTCTGCACCTGCATGGGAGACCAGAAAGAAGCACCTGGCTCTTGGCTTCTGATCGGTGTAGTTCTGGCCATGGTGGCCATTTGGGGAGTGAACCAACGGAAGGAAGACCTTTCTCTCTGTCTCTCTCTCTCACTGTCTGTAACTCTATCTGTCAAATAAATAAATAAAAATCTTTAAAAAGAAAAAAACAATATGTGGGGCAATAGAATACAATGGAATATTATTTGGCAATGATATGCTGAAGTAATCTTCATCAACAAAATATTCTTGATACAGTCTAGAACATAGATGAAAGTATGATAAGTGAAAGAAATCAGCCAAAAAATCTCATGTTGTGTATTTTATGAAATATCCATAATATGCAAATCCACAGGGAATTCCAGTTAATGATAACATATAAGCAAGGTAAGATATTATTGTACATATTTTAGTATTATCACACCTACTTCATGGTCATACTGTACTATGTAAAATCTCAATGTAATTCAAGAAGAAGAATATATAAGAATCTAGGGGCCGGCACCATGGCTCACTTGGTTAATCCTCTGCCTGCAGTGCTGTCATCCCATATGGGTGCCTGGTTCTAGTCCTGGTTGCTCCTCTTCCAGTCCAGCTCTCTGCTTGGGCTCCTACACCTGCATGGGAGACCAGGAAGAAGCACCCAGCTCCTGTCTTTGGATCGGCACGGTGCCGGCCGTGGCGGCCATTTGGGGAGTGAACCAATGGAAAGAAGACCTTTCTGTCTCTGCCTCTCTCTCTCACTAACTCTGTCAAATAATAATAATAATAAAGAATCTAATGCTAATCTAATGCTAATTTATTGAATAGCTAGTAAAATACTTCAAAGGCTTATTTTGTGGATCATGACATTTCCTATAATCTAAATAGCTAACAAAATTTCAGTAGTGATTTACTGAGATATAAGAAACGAATACAGGGCTGGTGCTCTGGAGTAGCAGGTAAAGCTGCTGCCTGAAGTGTTGGCATCCCATATAGGCGCCAGTTTGAATCCTGGCTGTTCCACTTCGAATCCAGCTCTCTGCTATGGCATGGGAAAGCAGTAGAATATGGCCCAAGTCCTTTGGCCTCTGTACCCATTTGGGAGACCCTGAAGAAGCTCCTGGCTCCTGGCATCGGATTGGTGCAGCTCCAGCCATTGCGGCCATCTGGGGAGTGAACCAATGGATGGAAGACTTTCTCCCTCTCTCTCTCTCTCCCTCTCCCTCTCACTCTCTCTCTCTTTCTCCTGCCTGTCTGTAATGCTGCCTTTCAGATAAATAAATAAATCTTAAAAAAATACTTTGGGTTAACATACATGTAGAAAGAATGTAAGAAAATGAAATGAGAAAAAAGAATATGTATAAATCTTTAAAATATATCATTTAGTGTGTTTTGCATGTATACTTCCTTTGTTGTCCAGAGAAGAATCTCACAATATGTTGGTTGGTTGCACAATATGTGTGCAAATTATTTCTCTTAGTTTAGTGTTCAAGTAGAAGGCTGCAAAGAGAAGGTGATTATTGATTAGAGTTCAATGTTTTGATATAATTTAATCTAGAATTTTCAGATAAATCATGATGATACATATTCAAATCTATTATTTTAATAGTTACTAAGTTATGAAGTCAAAAATATTAGACCAACATTATTGAAGTGGTCGCCGTATATGTAATTGTAGAGACTGCTAGTTAAAAAACTATTCTGTTAAGTTTTTTATCTCAATGCTTTTTCTATTTGACATACAGCCTGCATATGATAAAATTCATGTTTTTTACCTGAATTATATTGATATAAACTGTACTGTTCCCCCATACAAACTGTATACTATTATTCATCTCTAAACATAGTCTCAAATTGTTTTTTATTTCTTTCCCTTGATATCTTTAGCTAAAATTCTGCTCTTTTTATCAAAATTCTTTATTTTTCTCTTCATTTTTAGGATCCCTTTCAGTGACTTATTGAGTATACTACTAATTTGGCTTTTTCAAAAAGATTTATTTATTTATTTGAAAGTCAGAGTTACACAAAGAGAGAAGGAGAGGCAGCGAGAAAGATAAAGAGGTGTCCATCTGCTGGTTCACTCCGCAGTTGGCCGCAAAGGCTGGAGCTGCACCAATCTGAAGCTCTCTGGATTGGAAGTGGAGCAGCCAAGACGCAAAGGGGTGCCCATATGAGATGCTGGCACTGCAGGCAGTGGCTTTACCCACTATGCCACAGTACTGGCCCCCTACTAATTTATATAAATAAAATAATTACATCTCTAAGTTATTTTCTTGATAATAATTCAGAATTAATGTGAGTAGAAAATTTGACTTAAACATAACTTCATTTATTTTACATCCCTACTTAAAATTACCAAAGGTGATTCTGAGGACATTTAGGGACTTTTATTATTTGGTATAATTTAGTGTTGTGTTTGTTTCTAAGAGATAACTGAATGAAAATTTTGTTTAAACATGCATTTCCTTGTCTCAATAGTATCACTCAAACTCAGCCTTCTGTGATTAACAGTATTTCAAGCTTTTCTCTTGCATACATGGGAGTCTTGTGGCCTTTTATACCGTCATATTTACCCTTCATTATTTATTTTATGGTACAATTTGTTGTTCTATGCTGATTTACTAAATCTCATCCCTAACTATAATGTATAATATCTTATTGGGGATGCAAATTATGTCCCTTGCATTTCAAAGCATTCCTGTAAATTCACTTCCTTCATCAAGCTTCATAAACAGATCAACTTGAACCCAATTAAAAATCTTCAATGGAAAAGATTCTGACTTTATATCTATTTTGAAATCTTGAAATAAATTAGCTATTAGCAATTAAAAATTGGTTGGTTTTCATTATTACGGTAGTTATCCTTACTTTATTTAGGAATTTACTGTTTCAAGAACATCCATCTAGATATATTTATCTGTATAATAACCATTCCTAGATCCATTGACAAATGTGGCATATGAAAAAAGTTCAGAAAAAGAAGGGAAAGTAATTCTCTATTAACCATATGATATGATATTGAAGGTTATCTGTGCAGCTAAGAGTGATTTTTAGAATTTTCATTGAAAGGAAATGTCATAACCTATAGTCCATTCTTATCTTCTATAATAAAAAAAGGCAATGAATGACACAACTCTTTGATATCTCTTATAAATTTAAAACATGTTAAAATTGCATAGTATTATTCCCATAAAAATTCCATGAAATAAAATAGGTAGAAATATCAATCCAAAAACCATATAGTACATTCTGGGGATTTAAAGTTTTATTTTTGTGATATTTTTAAAATATAATTCTCCTTTTCTCATGAGCATTTCCATTGAACTTACCTGTCCTCCATGTTTATTTATTTTGGCAATTCCTTCATAAATAACTTGCTTGCCATAGTGTCATACTAATAAAACAGTCACATTACCATTATCATTGTGATGATCATTTTAGAGTGACATTCATTCTCCTCAAGTTCAGAAAACTTAGATCTTCTGTAGCTATTCCTCTAATGCTTTTGACATGTGGTATCTAGACATTTGGGCAAGATGTTATTTTAATAAAACATAATACAAGAAGGAAGAAGAGTAACTTTCTAAATCTCAGGGTGAGATGATATTAAAGCTCTCTATGAACTTAGAAATGAGCATTGGAGGTTTCCTTGAATAAGGATATCATAACTTATAAATCAAACAGAAGAAAGTGGTGACTGAAGGTAAATAAAATATAACCTTGTAAGGTTTTGTGGATATTTAGGGCTAAGTTTCAGCATAAACTATTTTTAATTGTATATTGAATTAAAATACCCAAAGTAACATAATTTGGTTTCTAAAAACACTCTGCAACTCTAAAATATACAAAATTATAATGCAAATAGTAAAATAAAGCTGCAAAGATATATTTCATTGTTCAGTACAGACACCTTACTGTATGCAGTGGACACGTGAATGTCCATATATGTTATACTTGACCAGCTTACATTTCCTTTTGAATAATTAAATACAAGTGTTAAAGCTTTAAAATATGTTGTGAATTTTAAAATAAATTATTTATTTTACAGATAAAAATATTCTTGTGTTTATTTTTATATGTTGGCCTAGAGTAGGTTATCCTAAATATTTCACAAAAATTAGACACTATAGAAGGTGATTAATCATCATCAACATAATGTAACCATTTATTTAGCCACTTAATAAATTCTTATTAATCAGTGAAAATCTATGTGTTAGTAAGTAAGTATGCAAGGCTCTTACACAAAATAATTAATGAGACTAACGTTATCCTAAAGAAGTTTAAAGTTCAGGAAAAAATAGAAATAATCACAGTATACATATTTGAATTTTATCTTGTTATCAATTCCTTTTCAAGATATTCACACTAAAAAACGCAAGAGTCTTTTTTTTTTTTTTTGGCTTCCTGTTTTATATTGACAGGTACCCTAAATCTCACTTAGATTGCTGCAAGTTAAATAAAAATGAAATGTTCCTACTTACAACCTGGTCTCTGGGATTTCATTTTGATTTGACATCTGGAGTTAATACAGTAGATTTTGTGTTGTTACTTGGTGACAACCCAAGAATAGATGTTAAGAAGATTAGGTTTGGGGCTCTGAGTGGTAGAATGGAGGTTGAGATTGGCTTAAGAATCCGATCACTGTTTATCCATCCTATCTTGTCCATGAAGTTTCCCTTGTATCATAGTACATCTCACAGAACTATCTGTTCTACAGTTTCTTATAGTCTATACCTATTTATTTAACCTCTTCTCTTTTGGAAAAATAAAAAAAAAAGCTTATTAGTTTTTCATCTACTTGAAAAGTAGAATGATGGGAGAGGGGAGAGAGAGGACAAAAGAGAGAGAAAGGTCTTCCATCTGCTGGTTCACATCCCCAAAGCCAGCAACAGTCAAGGCTGCATCAGGCAGAAGCCAGGAGCATGAAACGTCATCTGCATCTGTCACAGCAGATGCAGACCCTCGTGCTTGGGCAATCATTTGATGCCTCCCAGGAGCATTACCAGGAAGCTGTATCAGAAGTTGCACTAGATCCCAGGCACCACAAGATGAGATGTGGACACCCCTGTCAGCAGCTTCTGCTCTGCAATGACACCCGACCATCCTTTAATCTTTTTGTCCTTTTTCTTTCTTATAAATCACTTCTTAAATGCCTTAGAGACAAAAGTATTTGTCCTGTGTGTCCCATATTCACCTTAACCCAGATCTTGTATACAACTCTTGAATTCATGATTTCGATGTCTTAACAGAAAAAAGACTGAAAGTATTCCTGAGTTTTGCTTTTTGGGGGGATTATGATAGAAAGCCTGATATGTTGATGTAGACAGCTCTAATGAGTTCCTAACATTCATTTTTAAGTCTTCCATAGAACACACTCATTGTTTCATAAATTGTCTTAAGTGCTAAAATAAATTACTTAGTCTAAGTTCAAAAAAGATCTCTTCCATAGCTTAAGAAAGTATATAGGAATTTACCTCACTTAAAATTCTGTCTAATATGCCAGGTGCAACTTGAAAAGAGGAGGCAGGTGGGTGAAAAGAAATTATGTTGAGCTTCTTTTGGTCTCCAGACATCAGAGGTTTTCACATTCCCTCCAAGGTCATTTTACTTAAGTGAATTGTGGCTTGAACATTATGCTTCCTATCTTCTTCCGAGGGTGTTGTAAGAATTAATGAGATATTCAGCCCAGTTCACATATTTCTCCACACCTCTGTGAATCTCCTCCACACCCCAAGGAGTACTTTATAGGCATCCTTTACTGGAATTTCAGTATGCTCAATTAAGGAAAATTTAATTAAAAATTTATTTCAAAAATAACATCAAACTCCCAAATGCTTTCAAACTTACAAATGTTCCTCTCTGTAAAACACATATTAATTAGAGTTCCCAGAAACATTTCCTAAACTTTGGGTGTCTTGAACTATTTAACCAAGTTCTTTCCCCTTTAATTTTAAAAAAAGTGTAACTGGGGGAAATCTCCACAAAATTAATATGCATCTTGCACCCTGCTCGTTGCTTCTGTACATGGAGTTCTCATTGCAATTAGTTGGAACTCTGCACACTGATGAAATGAAGCAGTTACAGACAGGAATGCCAATCTGGTCCCTCACCTCTACCTTTCTAATTAATTTAAACTTAAATCATCATGATGTAACTTAAAGATCAGTTTATTTTACAAGAAAACATCAGTGTTTTATAACTATTCACAGATGTTTGTCTCCCAGTAACTTCATGTGTGTTAAAGAAAGAAAGAAAGAAAGAAAGAAAGAAAGAAAGAAAGAAAAACAATGTAAAGGGGTTAATGGGAAATGAGAGAGAAAAGGTAAAAACTGAAAATGAAGAAACAAAATGTTAACTTGGACCCTAAGAGTTGAATTAATTTGCCAACTCCTGAATCAAATGGTTTGTGTTTTGTAGTAGAGTGAATTGACTCTGTGCTCAGAACATCTTTGTTATTCTCTCAACAATGGTTTCTGTTACAAGCCTGCTATGTGGCTTTGGGCAAATTACTTAACTTCAATGCGTCTCAGATTTCTCATCTTTATGAAGAGGAAACTAGATACTCTCTAGAGCATCTTCTAGACTTACTTCTTATTTCTTAGGTTTGTTTTTTTTTTGTTTGTTTGTTTGTTTTTTAAGATGTATGATGGGCCTGGTGCTGTGGCATAGTGGTTAAAGCCCCGGCTAGCAGCACCAGCATCCCATATGGGCACCAGTTCGAGTCCTGGTTGCTCCACTTCTGATCCAGCTCTCTGCTATGGCCTGGGACATTAGTGGAAGATGCTCTGCACCACTTCTCTATAACTCTGTCTTTCAAATAATAAGCAAATAAATCTTAAATGTGTGTGTGTGTGTGTGTGTGTGTATTTGAGAGGTAGAGTTAGAGACAGAGAGATCTTCCATCTACAGGTTCATTCCCCAAATGGCTGCAATGGCTGAAGCTGTGCTGATCTGAAGCCAGGAGCCAGAAGCTTCTTCTAGGTCTTCCATGTTTTTGCAAGGGCCCAGCCACTAGGACCATCTTCTACTGCTTTCCCAGGCCGGAGAGCTGGATTGGAAAAGGAGCAGGTGAGACATGAAGTGGCACCCATATGAAAGGCTGGTGCCATGGGCAGAGGTATAACCTACTATCCCACAGCACCAACCCTTAGCCTTACTTTCTAGGTAATCTGTGGGATATACCCATTGAGCAAAACAGGGGCTAGCCCTGTATCTCAGAAGTCATATTTGACATCACATATCCTCCTCTATAAGTGTTGATGGCAGGCTTGTAATATGTTCACTTTTTATACAAGTTCACTTTGTACCTCCATAGTTCCAAACACAATGTAGACTTGAATACAAGCTTTCTAAACTATCACAATTAAAACACCAAAAAATAGAAAAACAACATTGAACCTAAGAGTCTATATATGCAATATTGTACTCTAAAAGCTAATATTTTTAGTGTTTTACATTTTATATTCTGAGGAAAGTAAAAAGTAAGGACAGTGAGTATCAAAAGACAAATTAGCAAGCAATAAGTAGGATTTATTAAAATGTAAAATCAAGAGAATAGTGAGTTGTATCAGAATTCCATAAGAAAAAAAATCAGTTCTCTAATAGAAAACTAAGCCACCACAGCCTGAGCTGTTGTCCTAAACAGCAGACTAAATGTATAGCTGGTGTTTAATGGTCCACAAGTGACCAATTATAATTTCTCATTTCTTTTTATTTCTTCTTAGTAATTAGAATTTTATAACAGCATCAAAAATAGCATTTATGACTTCTAACAATAAAGATCTAACAGAAAGCAACTACCGTATTTTGAAGCAATGAAATATCCTTGCTTAGTTCCAAGAAGAATGAGTTAATTACTAAGCAGATCTGGTGAAATATCAAATTTAGTTGTTTTTCAGACATTTTATCTCCTGCCATATCAAGAGCAGATTTTACACAAAATGATTAATGAGCATTAATCTTGGCGGCCACATTATTCTGCCCTTGTAGCTTCTTGCTATTAATTTTATAAATAATAATTAGAATAAAGTAATTTACTTGAAAATAAAACTGCTTCACATTCTTTTGCTAACTCTCTAACATCTGCATTTTTTCCTGAATATGTCCCTATTATATGACTACTCTACTATATTCAAAACAGCTTCGTGTTTTTGTTTTTGTTTTTTTTTTTTTTCCGGTTCTGCCTTATTTATGTTCACCTTCTTTCTCCCACTAAACCAATTTATTCTCTACCCTACTCTTCTTATCTGGCATCCAATGCTCATGGATTTGATCTTAACAAATAATAGAGAATCAGCTTTTTCAAGTCTAGTTAAAGAGTCATTCTCCATCTGCTATTGGCTCCTGTTGAATGCCATTTGGAAAGAAATTATATCTTAAAAAGATCATTTAATGGCCAGGCTAAATCCTATTACTGTATGAAGCCAAGTAACCACAATCTATATACTGGATCATATCACATCAATTTAGCCTTTCATAGAATCACTTTCTCTGAGTTGAGTTCCAATGCTTGCCTTTGACTTTTATCTAAGGATGTTAGAAAAAAAGAACACTGTCAACAAATACAGCAATAAAGATCCTCTAAATACATTCCCTTTTGGGAAAAAAGAAGGAAGGAAACATAATTGTTTACCTTCAGGAATTTGTATTCTTCCTTTTTTCTTTGTTCTTTTTTCTCTTTGACAGCTAGGAAACTCAAAATCAAATTTTATATTAGGTTCTAACAACTGGTAACCTAGCCAGATAACCTGAAAGTAGCACGAAGTTTCAAATTCTTCTGCTTCCTGATACACACATTTATTATTGTGGCTTCTAGATTTAAATGCCATATTCAAAGTCCTCTGAAATCTAAAATAGAGTTGTATTGCACAGATGTTACCTCCTGCTGTGTCAGGAGGAGATTCTTATACAGATGATTAATCAGCATTAACTGGATATGAAACTTGCATCAACTGACATATGTAGAATTGATTTTGAATTTAGAGACATATAAGCTGTCATGTGACATTCAACTCATAAATTCAGAATTTTAGCCCATTGTAACAAAATATTTAATTGAGTTTTAATAGTGACAATATATATTATTTAAAATAAAATCACAGGAGAAACCAAATATATTGACTTTCCCAAGTGAATTTCAGAATTATGCTGTGGTTATGAATACATTTTACCACACAAAATTTCATTGGAAATGCATTCAAACAAGGAACTTCATGGGGAGGATACACTGGAACTTGAGGTTCTCTAACAAATATCTTTATCAGGAAGGCAAAAATGTTTGCAATGACATTAATGTGGACTTTAGTTTTCCACTCTTATTGAATCAATATCTTGCAGCTTAGGCAACTTTCTTCCAAATTGTCCAAGTAGTTGTGATCTAATGCATTCAAAGTTAATGAGAAAGACAGCCCTCAGAAGAGAAATCTGTAGCTATTCTTTGTTATTTTTAAGTCTTTATGAGTGATGTGAAAATGAATGACTGACTCTGAGAACTGCTAGTATTTTACTGGTACATGTCATTAATATTACTGTAACCAGGAACTTCCTGGATTATATACACTTCTTTTTTAACTACATTAGTTTTGATTGCCAGAAAATGTATGGTCAGAGGACTCTCATTTTCTCTGTTACAATGATTCATACATCAATCACATCTTGATTTCCTTAACCCCATTTCATAAATCTTGATAAAGGTGCAGGCAGAGGGTGAATAGTCAATTATCAGCCTGTTTGTTTCACAAAGTGTAGAGTTATAGGGAAAGTAAATGAGGATGAGAGGTTAATATGATAGTTTCAGCCATCACCTTGGTTTAAAAATCTATGTAGCGAGGCCACTAACTTCTGTGGCCAATGTCAGAAGATTGTTTGACATAGTTCTTATTCATATGCAGGCCAAATCCTGCAAGATCTAAAGGTTTAAAAAGAAGGTACTTGGAAATATGTTGGAATGGTACAAAATAATGTGTGGAACCTGGAGTATCTAAAAGCAAATGAGTGGTAGGGAAGATCACGAATTTGCTGTTATTTTATTTAAGTGAATCATCCTCACAGTTCTGTTATCGTTTGTGGTATAGTCCCTATGGCACGTCTCAGAGTGGCTGCTCTAGAGACAATTGAGGGTTGGTGACTAGCATTCCTCTGAAGATCTTTCTCACCTTTCCAAGGTGCATATGATTCATTATGCATCTCTTACTTCTTTTCTTCCCAGGCAAATATCTGTTCTTCCCCAGAAGCCCCAGGTACAAGAAGGCATAGGTATCAGGATTTGCCCCCCCCCCGAACATTTTGTTTAATATTTATTTATTTATTTGAAAGGCAGAGTTACAGAGATACAGAGGCAGAGGCAGATAGGTCTTCCATCCACTGGTTCACTCCCCAGATGGCTGCAATGGCCCGAGCTGGGCCAAACTGAAGCCAGGAGCCAGGAGCTCCTTCCAGGTCTCCCATGTCATTGCAGGGACCTGAGGACTTGGGCCATCTTCCACTGCTTTCCCAGGCCACAGCAGAGAGCTGGATCAGAAGTGGAGCAGCCGGCACATGAACCAGTTTCCATGTGGGATGCCAGCACTGCAGGCGGTGTCTTTACCCACTATGCCACAATGCTGGCCCCGAATATTCTTATTCTTTCTTTTAGGTGACAAAAGCAATAGGAAAAGGAAAAGACTATTAATATTTTCCATACTGCGATGTGAAATTTACATGCTTATATAAATAAGAAGTTTCTCATTAACTACACATTCATCCATTATTTGTAATATTTTGTAAATATAAAGAATATTTTCCAGAATTCAGTAAATAATTTCTGGTTATCTCTGAATCAAATTCTGGTCGAAGGAGTTATATAGTGTGGTTTTTGACAATATATTCATTTTTCTTAAACCTTGGGGTAAGTGTAAATACACAGATTTGAATTTAACCCTAAGCAAGTTTGTGCAAGTGTTTGTAAATATAATATTAACTCACAAAAATGGCAGCAGAGAAAGAAAGAAAGAAAAAGAGAGAAAGAAGGAACAAAAGAAAGAAAGAAAGAGAGAGAGAGAGAGAGGGAGGGAGGGGAGGGGAGGGAGGGAGGGAAACTCTGCTGTACGCTCCATAAGGTCAATCTGTTGAATTCATAACTGTGGCAGGTCACTGAGCCCAACACCATGGCTGTGTAGTTTTATGACTCTTAATAAAATTTGTTGTATGCAAAGCATAGATAATGACGTGGGAAACCAAATCTTATGCTTCACTGCTTATATTTCTTTTCTTTGTGGCTCATGAAAAACAATGCACTGAAAGCCACAGCAAGATACCAGAAGAAGGAATTTACAAACATAATATTCATGGACTTACTTTTCGTTAAGTTTCTAAGCAAAATGAGGTATCTTTGCTTATTTTGCTGTGTTCTAATGTCTCTCTAAGATATAGCAGCCAAGGAATGCGATGATCTCTGCCAAAATATACAGAGAAGTCTCTGATAGTCTTTTATTTCTGATATTTGTTAGCCTTTTTGTTTGTTTGTTTGTTTGTTTGTTTTAATTTCTTTACATTTCAAAGTACTCTCCAAGGTGAAAAATACAAAAGGAAACACATGTTAGATAGAAAATAATCGGCGTTTTTTTCCCCCATTTCATTATAGGGCAAACCTCATTTATGAGAAAACCAATAGTCAAAGAAACTTTAGGAATTTGGAGACTTTAAAGGAAGCATTTTATTTAAAGTAAACAGATATTTCAATAGGGACTCTGTGAGGACCTTTTAGTATGTCATATGGACCACTGTATGCTAATCCAGAATATATTCTAATAAAATTGGTTGATTGTAACTTATTTACTAAATACTTTTGATGTACAATGGGATTTAATTGGAAAATTCTCCTTTTATTAATGATTAAAATACTTTTGCTATTTCAGAATTAGTAAATGACAAAGCTAATATTGAAAATCAGCTGCTGTTACTGTTAAAAGGAAAGTTTGGAAGGCAAAATTGTTTTTCAAAAGAAAATACATTATTTTCATGTGTGTGTATCATAGAAGGGATGAACTGTGAATTTATTTTCCATCTTCATTTCAAGTTAAGACAAATGAAGCTCAAAGAAAAAACAAACCTAGATTGGAAAACCTTTTGGCCTAAGACACATTGTCCACTCTCTTCACACTTAAGGTTAGAAATGAAAAGAAGTGGGAAAAAATAGTCTATGAAGAGAGTTCATTTATAACAGAAAGAAAGGATATTTGAGTGCTGCACGAACTGATGGGGATTTTTGATTTGTTGAATTGAGCTCATTAATTGCCTTCTTGAGATAATTAAAGTATTTGGTACTCAAAATAATTGGAATCATTGAAAATAAAAGATTTAAAGTTGACGTTAGTTTCAACATGACTTCTAAAATTTATTCCAATAAGTAAAATATTTGCTATTTAAATAAATCAACCACATTATTAAATATAAATCCTTTGGCTTTAGCTCATTAATAGAGTGGCTATTTCCTTCTTTGAGTCAAATTTAGGCGATGAGTTAGCTAGAGAAATTCAGGAAAAATATGTTGGTTTATGGCCATGTCTTGGTATATTTTGTGTTGACATCAATTAAATCAATAGATTCAATATAAAATGAATAATGATTATATTTTTTTTGTAAAAGTATACTTGGATACATTACCCTAAATATCACCTACTCACTCATCAAAATATTTGCTTTAAATACCATCCAATAGGTATTGTTCACATTACATTAAAAAACATAGGAAATTAAGTGCTAATTATAAATGCTAAGGTTCTTGGAATTCTAAACATTTATATAAAATACAAATTTATTGTTATATGTATATGTGTGTATGTGTAAATAAATGTTTTATATAAAGTACCCAATTCCTCAAAATCGTATTCCTTCAGTGGTATATCCTGATATGCTCTATATTAGAAACAAGTGAGAGCTCCTGGGTAAATAAATTTCTTCATTTGTAAAATAATCTTCAGCTAGTTTTATTGACAGTGACAGTGGAATTTGTTCTCATGCCATTTTGCACCAGTTGTGTACGTTAAATTCTATTCTCAAAATGAAAATAAAATGGCACTGTTTGCAAAGGTCGGGCCCCCATCATGTTTAACAGAAAAAAACATTGTATTTTTAAGTCCTATATATTTTTTATAAGATTTATTTATTTGTTTCAAAATCAGAGTTACAAAGAGAGGGAGAAGGAGAGAGAGAAGGAGAGGGGAAGAGAGAGAGAGAGAGAGAGAGAGAGAGAATCTTCTATCCACTAGTTCGCTCCCCAGCTTGCTGAAACAGCCAGGCCTGGGCCAGGCTAAAGCCAGGAGCCAGGAATTCCAGCTGCATCTCTCACATGGGCTGTAGGGGTCCAAGTACTTGGGCCATCCATCCTCTGCTGCTTTTCCCAGGCCTTAGCAGGGAGGTGGATCAGAAGTGGAGTAGCTGGGACTTGAACTAGTGCCCATATGGGTTGCCAAAGTTGCAGGTGGCAGCTTTACCTGCTGTGCCACAATGCCAGCCCCAGTTCTTTTTTTTTTTTTTTTTTTTTTTTTTTTTTTTTTTTTTTTTTTTGACAGACAGAGTGGACAGAGAGAGAAAGGTCTTCCTTTGCCATTGGTTCACCCTCCAATGGCCGCCGCTGCAGCCGGCGCACCGCGCTGATCCGATGGCAGGAGCCAGGAGCCAGGTGCTTTTCCTGGTCTCCCATGGGGTGCAGGGCCCAAGCACCTGGGCCATCCTCCACTGCACTCCCTGGCCATAGCAGAGAGCTGGCCTGGAAGAGGGGCAACCGGGACAGAATCCGGCGCCCCGACCGGGACTAGAACCCGGTGTGCCGGCGCCGCAAGGTGGAGGATTAGCCTATTGAGCCACGGCGCCGGCCAAACATGAAGACTATGTAGTTTGTTTGTTTGTTTGTTTGTTTTTTTTGACAGGCAGAGTGGGCAGTGAGAGAGAGAGACAGAGAGAAAGGTCTTCCTTTGCCATTGGTTCACCCTCCAATGACCGCCACGGCCGGCGCACCGTGCCAATCCGATGGCAGGAGCCAGGTGCTTCTCCTGGTCTCCCATGGGGTGCAGGGCCCAAGGACTTGGGCCATCCTCCACTGCACTCCCTGGCCACAGCAGAGAGCTGGCCTGGAAGAGGGGCAACCGGGACAGAATCCGGCGTCCCGACCGGGACTAGAACCCGGTGTGCCAGCGCAGCAATCGGAGGATTAGCCTAGTGAGCTGCAGCGCCAGCACAGCCCCAGTTCTTAAGAACTGGTTTTAGCTTTAAACTTCATAAATTGTTCAACTATATGCACTACCAAGTCAATTAACTTATTTCTCTCATGTAAAAGCAAGTATTATATCTGCCCACCTGTATCACATTTTGTGGTGAAAACCAGGCCACTTTAATTCTCATAAAAGTGTCCTAAGAACTCTCTGTAGAAACTGTTACTTTTTGAATGTGAAAGGATGTATTTAAATAAAAAGCCAGAGGAGTGTGTGTGTAAATACTTCTTTATACAGTGGAAATATCGCAAAGAGAAAGAAAACAGATAAAAAATCAGAAGAACTGTGTATCACAGCTACTGAAGTGGAGTACAAATTACAGTTGCCTTTATTTTTCATGTTTTCAATTTATTCTTCTATCTCCTGTTATTCAGACTCTATCTAGAAAGATGTTTTGAATCATTTTTCTGTGCCTTTTCAAAGACAATTTGGAGAAACTTTCTTTTGAATTTTTCCTCTGCTATTTTTCAAAGACAATCCTTGTTTAAAAATAAATATATAAATAAATAAAGTACTTTTATCCTCTTGTTCTGTTTTTTTTCATTTTTTTAAAGTTTATTTATATATTTGGAAAGGCTGATTTACACAGAGAGAGTGAGAGACAGAGAGAGATCATTCCCCAGATGGCCTCAATGGCCTGAGCTGGGCAGGCTGAACCCAGAGCCAGGAGCTTTTTGTTTATTTGAGAGGCAGAGTTGAGAAAGAGACAGAGAGCAAGAAAGAGAGAAAGGGAGAGAGAGAGAGAGAGAGAGAGAGAGAGAGAGAGAGAGAGAGAAAGAGAGAGAGAGGGAGAGAGAGAGGAAAGTCTTCCATCCATTGGTTCACTCCCTAAATGGCTGTGAGGTCCAGGTTGGTCCAGACTGAAGCCAGGAGCCAGTAGCTTCTTCTGGGTGTCCCAAGTCGGTGCAGGGTCCCAAGTTCTAGAGCCATCTTCCGCTTCCTTCCCAGACACATTAGCAGATAGCTAGATCACAAGTGGAGCAGAAGGTTGCAGGATGCAGGTATTGCAGGCAGTGGTTTTGCCCACTAAGTCACAATGCTGGCCCCTCATTTCCTACATTACTGCTGCCTTTTGTGTTTGATCATAGTGAATTGTTTTGATTTCTTCCTCATTTTATCCTGGGTATAATTTTTATGTACTTTTTAATGCTTACCTTTCAGGGTACATTTATAGCATCGCACATATACTACTATTTACTGTGAATTTCAATTTAATTCAATTAGCATTAAAAAACAAACACAACAAAATTCTGCTCCTGAATATCAGAGCTTCTTCCAGGTCTCCCACTTGGGGACAGAGGCCCAAGGACTCGGGACCTTTTTTGTTGTTTTCCCAGGCCCGTTAGAAGGAGCTGGATCAGAAATAGAGCAGCTGAGACTTGAACTGGCACCCAAATGGATGCCGGCAACTCAGATGGTGGTGGCTTTACCCATTTAGCTGCAACATCAGCCCTGTTTTCTTTATCTTCTATGCCTTCCTGTGACTCCTTTGTTTTCCCCTTGACTCTACCACAGAGTAATCTGACTCATGGAAAGTAAATGATGTTTATATCCCTAAAGACATATGTTCTCAGTTTCTAACCAAGTTTCTACTTAGAATTTGTGTTACAGAACTTTGCCGTTCAAAAAGAAAAGTTGCAGTCAAAGGAAGTTCAAATTTGGTACTTCATTTCAGGGAAGGTGGCCTTTACCAGGCATGATCCTGCATTCTCATTTCTTTTCACATTGATTTAAGAGAAGAGTTATGGATTCAGTGTTTAACATGTTGTAAGAATTTATTTTAATAAGACTCCTGGCTTCAATACATGAGTTCTTCTACATGTAAAATTACATTAAATACATCAGACTCCAAGTGGTTTAGTGTTTTATAATTTATTTTAAAATACATGAAAAAACAAAGTTAAATATTTTAGTATATTATAATGATTTACTATTTCAATTTCATGTTCTCTGGAAATTTAGTACCTAATGTGTTAGCATGATTGATTTCCTAATCCTTCCTTTTTAGTGTTCCTGTGCAAATCAGGTTAACAATTTCATAAATCTATATTTCATGGGTAAAAATCAATCACATTTATGGCTATCCACCCTGAAAGGGTGATACCAAATAAATTTTGGGTCCATCTGTTTGTAATAGCTTTATTGAGGTATAATTTCTATGCAATAAAATTCACTAATTTTAAGTAACTTCATGATTTTTAGTAAATTAACAGAGCTCTGTAACCAGCAATAAAACACAATTTTAGAACATTTCCTTGACCTCAGAAAGATTCCTCATTCCCGTTTTAAAGTTGTTACCTATAGCCACAAGAAAGCCACTAGTCCATTTTGTTTTTTATAAATTCGCCTCTGTGGACATTTACTATAAATGGCATCATATAAATGGTATTATATATAAATATGTTATATATAATATTATTCCTTCCATATGGCTTCTTTCACTTGACAACATGCTTTTAAGTTCATACATGTTGTATCATACATGAATATTTCATTAATTTTTATTGATTAATAGTACTTCTTCATGGAAATTTGTGTTGTTTCCACTTTTTGGGTTATTATGAATAATGCTGCAATGAACATTTCTGTACATTTTTAGTGTGGATTATGTTTTCATTTCTTTTAGGTAGGTACGTAGAAATAGAATTACTGCAATGTAGGATAGGTATATTTAACTTTTTAAGAAATTATTAAGTATTTTTCCACAGAGACTACACCATTTTGTGTTTCTAACAGCAAGATATGAGTTTTTAATTTCTCTATATTCTCAGTGACCTTG
The DNA here is from genome assembly GCF_964237555.1 of Oryctolagus cuniculus. Lineage (NCBI taxonomy): Eukaryota > Metazoa > Chordata > Mammalia > Lagomorpha > Leporidae > Oryctolagus > Oryctolagus cuniculus. Next base: position 54,569,245 of record NC_091440.1, on the reverse strand, counting down.
ACTACAGTCTGTCCTTCTTATTAGCACCATTCTTGTGGGTGTGAAGTATCTCTTCGTGCTTTAAGTTTACATTTCTCTACCATCAGATAATGTTGACATCCTATCATGTGTTTATTGACAATTTGTGTATCTTTTTGTTGAATTATTTTCTTTGCTGAAATAAGTCATTTGTCTTTTTACCATAAAATTTATTTTCACTTCTCTGGATCCAAAATTTCTACTTTTATCAGATACATGACTTATAAATATTCTCTTATAACCTGTGACTTTTATTTTTATCTTAATAATGGTGTCCTTTTATATTTGCTATTTTATTGTTACTTTCTATATATTTGACTTAAGGCAATACATAAATTTATTAAAAAAGGGGAAGTATGTAGTATATATTCTAGTTCAATTGAAAAAAAAATAACAAACAGGCTAATCAGTGACAACAATACATTTACCAATATTTAGAATAAATCACACTGCATAAGATGAGTCAACAAATGAAAATACATTAATATTAATATTCAAATAAACATAACCATATTAATATTCAAATAAATCAAAAAGTAATACTTCATTTTGCTCTTTAAATCAGAATAAAGAAAAAAGAACCATAGTACTGGCTAAAGTGGTTAAGAATGGGACTGTTGATAGTACCCATTTTCTATATTCTCTACCAATTGAAATAATTTATAAGTCACAAATAGGAAATAGCCATATCTGCTTTGTTACTAATAAAAGCATTGGCTGGTAAATAAACTGTGATGTGAGAACCAAGACTGGCTTGCTAAATCCTTGTGTGACTCCATCCCTGGTTTAGCCCACAAAAGAGTAAATTTAAGTTTGTAAAGCTTGCTTCATGTTACTCTCATTCACTGTCTCTCTTGGGTCCAGGTGGGCAGGGTAAAAATACTAGACTGGTTTAATCAGGGAAAGGAACCACATGAGTTATCAGATGAACAACTAAATGAATCAAACATTTTACCCGGGTGGGAGTTGTTGAAGAAACAGGTCTCTGAAAGGGAGAATTGGAAGATAAGAAGTCACCAATCATGTGGAAAACCTAGCCAGAAATGTGACTGTTAATGAAATTGATGAAGAAATTTATGAAGAGCTAGCTTTTCTGTGGTTCCACAGCCAAATATATGGTAAAGGGTATGGTGCCTCTTGGTTAGTAGGAGCCACTGTTTGGAAGAATTGGACAAGGTGTGACATAAGATCAAGCTGGCCTACTAGCTCCTCTGTCATTTATTTTATTGCCTTACGTGCATGGCTTTCAAAAAACAAATGGTTTCTGATCTGATTTTTCAAACCTAACTTGGAACCATATAGACAGTGGGATTCTGGGAACTGTGTTTACAACTTAACCAATTGACACTGCAAACTATCAAAAGAGTAAATTCCCCTGTTCCCAAACTAACACCTCCCTATTCAGAAAGGTGGAACAATGATTGTTAGCATCAAACTGTTAACTTGCGCCTCTGTGGAGCAGGGTGAGGCACTGGGAAAGAAAAACAGAATGTTTACAGAAAACAAGAGATTCTTCGAAAGATGTCTGGCTGTTTCTGGTGTTGTGCAGATTATTTCATAAAAGAAATCTCACATACATCTATCACTGGGGAAAATATTTGTTAATATGTTTTTGGAAAGCTACTTTGATATCTATATTAAAGTATTTAAACATGGGTGTTCTTTAACATATTATTTCCATTTGTAATCACATATCTTAAACAAGTAACTAGGCAACTGTGGAAAAAAGCATATATTTATTATTATAGCCTGGTTTGTAATAAGGGAAATTTATTATAACATAAAATTTTTTGAATATGTGATAGTTTTAAAATGTAGTATTAATGTTATTAAAAGTCATTAATCCTCAAATATAAAATGACATCCTTATCTTTGATTTTTTAATGATAATATGTGATATGCAAACATGCTAGTAGGGTTATTTATAGGTGACAGGAATTCAGATAATGTTTGTATTTTCATATATTTGAATGCTGCTTGAATTCTTACAATGGATGTGTATTACACTTAAAAGGATAATGTAGTAATTTATAAAATATTAATAGCAGGCCGGCGCCGCGGCTCACTAGGCTAATCCTCCGCCTAGCGGCGCCGGCACACCGGGTTCTAGTCCTGGTCGGGACGCCGGATTCTGTCCCAGTTGCCCCTCTTCCAGGCCAGCTCTCTGCTGTGGCCAGGGAGTGCAGTGGAGGATGGCCCAAGTCCTTGGGCCCTGCACCCCATGGGAGACCAGGAGAAGTACCTGGCTCCTGCCATCGGATCAGTGCGGTGTGCCGGCCACAGCGCGCCGGCCGTGGCGGCCATTGGAGGGTGAACCAACGGCAAAGGAAGACCTTTCTCTCTGTCTCTCTCTCTCACTGTCCACTCTGCCTGTCAAAAAAATAAAATAATAAAATAAAACAAAATATTAATAGTGACTTTTCACAGCTGTATAAAATTGATCAATAGCAAATATTCAAAATAAGTACAAACTCAATCATCACTGTACTTATTTGGAAATTTCTGAATATAAAGTTGAAAATGTAAACATGGTTTAAACTAAAGTCTTAATGAAATTGGGACTATTGTTATATCTCTCAGTATGTTGAAATGACTTCAGTATAACCCTTTTCCTAAAACAGTTACTGTGCTTAACAGGAGCATCAGAAACATTTCCACTTCTTTTTCATGCAAGAGTGTACAAAGATGGAGCTTATTGTTTCTGTTCTATTCTTTCTTTAGATTTGCTTTTAAGGACAGAACACCCTTTTCATTTTGCTACAGATATGACTCTGCATAAATCTCCTAAGAAAGGTCTCTATGTAGGAAATGATATAGTAAAAAAAAAAAAAAAAGTTCTTCCTCTTTTCTATATTTTTTTCCCCTCAGTGAGACTGTATCTGACCCCCAGCTCTGTTGTGGATTCCAGTTGCCAACCAACTTCTTTTGTGAGTTATAATCTCTGACTTCTCATTTTGTTAGAGGCATAGATGTTTAAACCATGAAATCTTTCTCACTTAAACATCCCTGCCACACATCCTTGTCTTCTTTCAGTTGTTTTCAGCAAATAAAAGGGTTTTTAGAGTGATGCAAAAAGTCAGATTTGTGGGCAAATATTTTCTCTGAATGGGCTGAAAATGAAACTATCTGATTTACCCTGATTAACTACTATAAAGACACAAAAAATTACCTCATAAGGAAGAAGAATGTGTATAAGGAATCAAATTTCCTGTGAACCCCACATAAATTGAATGAACAACAAAACACATTTCACAGAAATCCACAAATTCATGCAAATTCTAGTGACAGCAGTGTGGCCTGAGGTCCTGAGTGCGTAAGAAAGCTGTGCCTCTTGAGCAGCAAACATTCAAGTCTTCTGTGCACACTTGGGCAGGTTTCGATGCCTCTCTGTGTCTTAGTCTCTCATTTATAAAACAGGAATAATAACAATGGCTACCATATGGAATATCTATAACAATGCAATATATGTGGAATAGTTCAAAAGTTCTTGCTACTACTGGTAAATGTCTTGTAATATTTGTTGATTCAAATATCTTTGTAGAGGGAAGATAAGAATAATTATAGGGCCGGCGCCACGGCTCACTAGGCTAATCCTCCACCTTGCGGCACCGGCACACTGGGTTCTAGTCCCAGTTGGGGCACCGGATTCTGTCCTGGTTGCCCCTCTTCCAGGCCAGCTCTCTGCTGTGGCCCAGGAGTGCAGTGGAGGATGGCCCAAGTCCTTGGGCCCTGCACCCCATGGGAGACCAGGAGAAGTACCTGGCTCCTGCCATCGGATCAGTGCGGTGTGCCGGCCACAGCGCGCCGGCCGTGGCGGCCATTGGAGGGTGAACCAACGGCAAAGGAAGACCTTTCTCTCTGTCTCTCTCTCTCACTGTCTACTCTGCCTGTCAAAAATAAAAAAAAATAATAATTATAGTAGGTCAGTATCTTTTTCCTCAATGTCACAAGACTTGATTATTTGATTTCTGTATATATAAACTTCTTTTTTGTGATAACATCATACTACCTAGAAATAAGCCTAAGAGCCTACTATAAGATAGAATTATATTCAGACACGTTATATTTATTGTCTCATTTTTCTTAACAAAATCTATGAGATTGATTAAATTTGTATCTGAGCAAATCAAGATTGAGAAAGGCTGTGTGACAGGTAAAGTGTGACAGAGCCAGTCTGATTGATGTTAATGCCTTTACTCTCAGAAACTATGTCATAAACTTCAGAGCAAAAGTTAAAGAAAGACAGAAACATCCCCATGTATTTAGCTTTTCAAGAGCTTTGCTTACAAATTATTTCTAAGCCTTGTTTAAAAATCCAACCATCAATAGTATCTCCTTTTATCTATAAATCATATATGAGCTATTTATAACACACCAATTTAGTTTCAAAATACTTTTCTGAATTTCAGCAGGTTAAAATAAATAAAATTTGTTACACTTTCTATAGGGTCTTGTGTGAACTTTGATGATAACAAATAATATTTGAATATCCAAGCTTGACCTGATGAGATCAGCAGACTTTTCATAATTATGGAAATGCATTAACATTTTTTCTCAATAGGATCTAGATATTTTATGCCTTAAAGATTTCATTTTTACTTTTTAAAAATATGTATTTGAAAGGAGGCAGAGCAAGAGGGAGAAGAGGAGAGAAGAATGGTAGGGGTCACCCGACACAAAAATCAACTCAGTGGATCAAGGATCTAATCCTAAGACCTGAAACTATCAAATTACTAGAGGAAAACATAGGGGAAACAGTACACGACATTGGCATGGGCAAGAACTTAGAGGAGACTTCAGAAGAAACTGAGAAGCTTCTCCACAGCAAAGGAAACACTCAAGAACTTGAAGAGGCATCTGACAGAATGGGAAACTATCTGCAAACAATATATCTGATAAAGGATTAATCTTATAAGCAGCTTAAGAAATTCCACAACAGGGGCTGGCACTGTGGCATAGTGGGTAAAGCTACCACCTGTGGCAGCAGCATCCCATATGGGTGCCAATTCAAACACTTGGGCCTCTGCACCCACATGGGAGACCTGAAATAAGCTCCTGGCTCTTTGGATTAGCCCTATTCTTTGGGAATTTACCCAAAGAATATAAAATCAACACATGAAAGTTTTTTGTACCACCATGTTTATAGCAACTCAATTCACAATCACTAAGATATGGAATCTACCCTGATATCCATCAATGATGAAAATTATATATATATATATGATGAAAATTATATATATATGATAAATGCTACTCAGCCATAAAAAATGAAATCTTGCATTTTGCAACAAAATGTATGTAACTGCAGACCATGATGCTTAGTGAAATACACCAGTCCCAAAGTGACAAATATCATGTTTTCCCTGATATGTGGTAAATAATATACAGAGTACAAAGAATATGCAATGTATATGAGTGAAATTGTCAACTTGAGATTTGATTATTGTTTATAGCCCTTGTCTATACACATGAGAAACATTGATCTTTGTATTTTCTACTTGAATTATTATTATTTTTTTGACAGGCAGAGTTAGACAGTGAGAGAGAGAGACAGAGAAAGGTCTTCCTTTCGTTGGTTCACCCCCCAAATGGCCGCTATGGCCGGCTCACTGCACAGATCTGATGCCAGGAGCCAGGTGCTTCCTCCTGGTCTCCCACGTGGGTTCAGGTGCCCAAGCACTTGGGCCATGCTCCACTGCCCTCCTGGGCCACAGCAGAGAGCTGGACTAAGAGAGGAGCAGCTAGGACTGGAACCCGGTGCCCATATGGGATGCTGGCGCCGCAGGCAGAGGATTAGCCCAAGTGAGCCGTGGCGCTGGCCCCCATTCTAGTTTTATCATGAGAATAAAAAAAGTTAACTGTCCCACATTTTTGATGGCATTTTTGTTTTATCATGAGCAGAATAGACAGGATTACAATTCCAGCCTTATGGATTTTGTCCCTGCCCTTCAATTGTTCACCGAATTGTGCTTAAAAGACTCTACTTCCACCAGTTTTTTTTTTTTTGGGGGGGGGTCTTCCTCTCTTGGAGCCCCCTACAGGCTGCTGTGACAGAAAGTTTCTAACTTAAATAAATCTTGCTTCACTAAAAAATAGAAGAGAGAATGAGAGAAAGGAGAGGAGAGAGGTGGGGAGAGGAAAGAAGGGGAGGGGAGGGGAGGGAAGGGGAGGGAAGGGGAGGGGAGGGGAGGAGAGGAGAGGAGAGGGGAGGGGAGGGGAGGGGAGGGGACGAGAGGAGAGGAGAGGAGAGGAGAGGAGAGGAGAGGAGAGGAGAGAAGTTCCATTCCCAAATGCCCATAACAACCAAGTCTGGGCCATGCTGAAGCCAGGAGCTATGAATTCTATCCTGGTCTCCCACACAGGTGTAAGGAACCCAAGTACTGGTGTCATCATCATCTCCTGCCTCCCAGGAGCTTTAGCAGGAAGCTAGATCAGAAATTAAATTGCCAGGAATCAAAATAGCCCTCCAATATGAGATGTAGGAGTTCCAAGTGGCAACTTAACTACCAGTGCCCCATCCATCAAGAACTGCAATTTTAAGTAAGCATATTTTCCCTTTTATTCATTTTGTAGCCCAGAATTAGAGGCTGTATTAAAACTTTCCTTTATCTGTGAATTAGAAAAATCCAGATTTCATGCTTACTATTTTCTTCATACAATATCTCCTGACTGCAGAATCAAAACTGGAAGTCCTGAATTTGTCCACGTCATAGACAATAGGTAAAGAATGCTGATAAAAAGCAGTAAGTTTTATAAACACAAGGTTTTTAGCTAACTTTCTGGGGTCCCACACTTTCCTCCATGTCTTGAGTATACGTGATCTCTTGGGTGCTGCTCTGGGACATTATTTCTTGGCACCTTTTCCACTATACTGAATAATGTCATAATGCCTGTGATTTAATTACCATCTTTAGGCCAATGACATCTAAATTCACAAATTTCATTCATATAATCCTTAATATGCTGCTACTTCCACTTGGATATTGGTCGGAACCTCACATCTTTTTTATTATTATTTAAGTTCACACTTCTTATGGGTTCCTTTCTGTAACCACCTCAGCTACTTCACTGTTTTCTCTCCAAGTCCACATAAAATCTAAACCAAAATCTAGAAAGCACCCCTGCTCTGCTTAGCTATTATTAGTATCTTTTTAAAAAATATTTTTAAAAGATTTATTTATTTATTTGAAAGGCAGAGTTACAGACAGGTATAGGCAGAGAGAGAGAGAGAGAGAGAGAGAGAGAAAGAGAGATAGAGAGAGGCCTTCCATCTGCTGGTTCACTCCCCAGATGGCCACAATGGCCAGAACTGTGCTGATGCAAAGCCAAGAGCCAGGAGCTTCTTCCCAATTTCTCACGTGAGTGCAGGGACCCAAAGACTTGAATGATCTTTTACTGCTTTCCCAGGCCATAGCAGAGAGCTGGATTGGAAGTAGAGCAACCAGGACTCAAACAAGTGCCCATATGGGAATGCTGGCACTGCAGGCCATGAGTATCTTTTTTTTTTTTTTTTTTTGACAGGCAGAGTGGACAGTGAGAGAGAGAGAGACAGAGAGAAAGGTCCTCCTTTGCCGTTGGTTCACCCTCCAATGGCTGCCGCGGCCGACGCACTGTGGCTGGCACACTGCGCTGATCCGATGGCAGGAGCCAGGTACTTATCCTGGTCTCCCATGGGGTGCAGGGCCCAAGGACTTGGGCCATCCTCCACTGCACTCTCTGGCCACAGCAGAGAGCTGGCCTGGAAGAGGGGCAACCAGGACAGAATCCGGTGCCCCAACCAGGACTAGAACCCAGTGTGCCGGCGCCACAAGGTGGAGGATTAGCCTAGTGAGCCACGGCACCGGCCCCATGAGTATATTTTTATAAATTAGATGAATCATGCTTTTCTCTAGAAATTTTAATGTCTTTGAATTGTGTTATAATACATATACCATTCTAAAGTTACTTTCACACAAGTGGAATCTTTAGTAGTGACCATCAATGCCCAATCATCTACAAGTTACACATAAGGGTGGATCAGTACTTCAGTCTCACCACACAAGAAAAAGAAAAACAAGAAGAGAGTAAAGAAAGAAAGAAAAGAAAAATGAAAGGCATCAAGGATGAAAAAGTGATATGTTAAATATAAGACCAATTTTATCACTTCTGGTTTTTAAATTGTCTTTAAACTAGCTTAAAAAGTCTGTTAAAATCTAGTTGATATCTTAATCTGTTATCTGTAGCATTAACAAAATACCACAGAATGAGAAATTTATAAACAAAAGTTTATTTTCATGTTTTGGAGGCTGTGAAGTCATATCAAGCTATTGACATCTGGTGAGGGCCGTCTTGATCACTGTAAAAAAGCAGAAGACATCACATATGGAGAGCAAGTGGACCTACCAACTCAGTTCTCTCCTCTTCTTGTCTATAAAGCCACAAATCCTGTCATGGATATCCCATCCTCAAGACATCATCTATCCTCAAATACCTGCCAAAGGTTCCACTTCCAAATATTATCAATACATGAATTTTGGGATGAAATTTCCAACATACTTTTAGGGGACCCATTCAAATGATAGCAACATCACACATCAACTTCACTCATCACTCTCAAGAATATCATGAGTTCTGATGTTGCTGTTATATTCAGTTACTGGTTAAGCCATATTCCAAGAATATTCAGTTAATATGAACAAATTTTATTTACTTATTTGAAAACTTCATGCTATCTTTTAATTTCATGAGATGTATATTTAAAATGTGGATGGAGGTGGCCTTTTGGGCTAGCAATTGAAACCCCAAGGCTAAGTTGGCTGCATCTCTTATCAGAGTAACTGGGTTTAAGTTCTGGCTCTGCTTCCAATTCCACCTTCTTGCTAGTATTCAACCTTGGAAAGAAAAAAGATAATGGCTCAACCCTTGTGACACCTGGATGGACTTCTCAGTTCTTAGCTTTGGCCTGCCCTAGTCCTGGTCAAGTGGGTACTTGAAGAATGATGCAGCAAATGGAAACTCTCTTTCTCTCCTCGCCTCTCAATTAAATAAATATTTTAATGTAGATATATGTTTCCTAGGAATTCTATAACAAAACACCATAAGCAATTTGGTATAAAACAGGAGAGGTTTGTTGTTTCATAGTTCTAGAGTCCTGAATTCAAAAATCAAGGTGTTACTAGGCATGATCCCTCAAGAATTGTAGGGGAGGATCCCTCCCTGCTTTGCCCCTGGTTCTGGTAGTTTTCTGGCCATCCTTGGTGTTCTCTGGCTGGCAGATACACCACTGCTTCACTTTCTTGTCACAAGGCATTATTCGTCTCTGTGTCTGTTCTCTTCTTCTTAGGAGGACATGAATTCTATTCGATTAGGCTCTTTCCTATTCCAGTATGGCTTCATCTTTATTTGATTACATCTGCAAAAACTCTTCTTGCAAACAGTCCTGAGATACTAGATGTTAGGAATTCAGCATATCTTTTGGGGGGAAATATATTTCAATCCATTACAATAGGAAATTTCCACCGTGATATCAGTGCCTTCCATAGAACTGGTGTTTTTAGAAAATATTTATGTTTATTCATTTTCACTTTATTTGAAATATAGACAGAGATGCACAGAGAGAGAAACAGGGAGATCTTCCATCCATGGATTTTCTTCCCTTAGGCCAGGTTGAAACCATGAGTCTGGAATTCAAACCTAAAATTCCACATGAGTGACAGGGACCCAAGTATTTGAACAATCATCTGCTGCCTCCCAGACTGCAAATTAGAAGGGATATGGATGAGAAGCAGAGGAACCAGGACTCAAACCAGGTACTCCAATAAGTGATGTGTGCATCCTGAGTGCCATCTTAACTGCTGCTGCTCTAAACACTGCCTTAAGTGTTGGCTATTCATTTCAGTGCAACAGTAGCAAACATACCTATCAGGGTGTCCTTACCCTACTCTGTGAAATGATGGTGAAGCTGGCAAAGATGAACATGATGGTATTAGGAGATGAGGCCTTTTGGAGGTAAGTTATGATGGTAGAGCACTCATTAAGGGATTAGAAGCCATATAAAAGATACCCCAGAGAACTTCCTTGTCCCTTTTTCCCTGTGAGGACCAAGCAAGAAGGTGTCACTTATAAACCCAGAAGAGGGCCCTTACCAGACAATCAAATCTAACATAGTCTTGATCTTTAACTTACCAGGCTTCAGAACAAAATATAATACATCAAAAAATTCTGTGCCAGCCGGCGCCGCGGCTCATTAGGCTAATCCTCCGCCTTGAGGCACCAGCACACCGGGTTCTAGTCCTGGTCAGGGCACCGGATTCTGTCCCGGTTGCTCCTCTTCCAGGCCAGCTCCCTGCTGTGGCCAGGGAGTGCAGTGGAGGATGGCCCAAGTGCTTGGGCCCTGCACCCATGGGAGACCAGGAGAAGTACCTGGCTCCTGCCATTGGATCAGCGCGGTGCGCCGGCCGCAGCGTGCCAGCCACAGCGGCCATTGGAGGGTGAACCAACGGCAAAGGAAGACCTTTCTCTCTGTCTCTCTCACTGTCCACTCTGCCTGTCAAAAAAAAAAAAATTCTGTGCCAATTTAGTAAGTCATGGTCGATCATATGGTGTCTTTAATATGCTCACTTAAACTCTTATGATTTATAGTATATTTGAAATTAACAAAATCCTAAGAACAATAAATTTTGCTTGAGATTAACACCTAAGAATGCACTCTGGAGATACTGCTAATCTGTCATGTTGTAAAATATACTGACTGCTAGCAACACTGAGAAATTTCTCTGTGTTCTATCTCCTTTTGTATCCCAACTTTAGGCTAACTTTATGGGCTTTAGTTTCAGTTATATTCACTCTTCCAGGAAGTTCTTTGCTAGATATTTCTTACCTGTTTGATGTAGCTTGATCCCTCTGCCTGACCTTGTTTCAGAAGTAGTTGCTTAAAAGCTTTGCGTTCTTACTCCATTTGTCACTAAAAAGTTTTTCTCTGGCAAAACTGTGCTAAATTCTCTTCCTCTGGGACTGTGTTGTTTGTGTTAAGTAAGGCAAAGCCCCAAGCAAAGTTGTGTTCTTGCTCCAGGATGGCCCACTGGGAAAACAGACTGGCTTTTCTCCAATGTGACTGAGAGACACTACCAGGCCTTGGCCACTTTTCCTTTCAGCCTTGCCCCAGGACACAGGATTGCAACCTATTCTCTCGTCTGCATAGCTCCTGATGAACTATACAGAACCTGTGGGCTTCCCCTCAAAATCTGGTGGAAACCTATATTGTTTTCTCTATATATGCACATTTCCATCTGGCTCTCATTAACCTAATGTGACCCCAGCAAAGATTTAAAATACATGCATAAAGTACAACAAAGTTACAAAACTGAACTTAACATACTCTGGTTGGAAGCATCTGATCCACTTACTCTTAAATTCTATAGTAGGGGGTCCAATTTCCCTTCTAGCTAACTCCTCCCCTGTATTACAACATGCTGGGGGAACAGGCTTGAGATTTCAGTTAAGATATAAGGGATGGGTCAGTTTTAATCAGCTCTCACACTGACCTAGTTACTTACTAACATAAGAGAAATCTCAAATCAAACACATTGAAGATATGAGGATAAGGATGCACAGACTGGGAACATTTTTCAGACGAAGTACCATCATTTCTGTATTCAACAAACTAGATTAGTTTAGCATCCTAGCACTTGCTGTGTGAAGCAGTTTCTCCCCCACACAACCACCTCCTGCCCTTCTGCTTCTCCAGAATTCTATACTTTAATTTTTGTGAAGAAAATGAAAATATAACTGAGAAATCGTTTCCATATTCAATGACCTCTAAGCAATACAGCTCCTATGTTCAAGATGATGAGTCAAATATGAGAGGAAGAGTAAAAAATCTCTTTGTCTCTCCATTTTTTTTATTTTTGGTATTTTATTATATGTATTTCAAGTTTGTAACTGAAGTTTTAAGCTATTTACAGATTGTTTAAGCAAATTATCTGGGAAACTTTCGGGATATCATTTAAAATTTTAGTCATAGTTTCCTTATTTGTAAAAATAAAGAAAAAAATGAATGAGTGATAGTGACTAGTTTTTAAATAGTGCACATTTATTTAGAAAGAGAGAGGATGTAGGCATCTCTTTTTTTAAGATTTATGTTATTTATTTGAAAGGCAGAGTTTACAGAGAGAGAGAGAGAGAGAGAGAGAGAGAACCTGCTTTTTCACTGCCAAAATGGCTACAACAGCCAGAGTTGGGCCCATCTGAAGCCAGAAGCCAGGAGCATCTTCCAGGTCTCCCATGTGGGCTGCCTGGGCCCAAGGATCTGGATCATCCTCTGCTGCTTTCGCAGGCACATTAGCAGAGAGCTGGATCAGAAGTGGAACACCCTTTTGGGATACTGGTGTCTTAGGCAGGAGCTTTACCTGCTATGCCACAATGATGGCCCCAAATACTTGAGAATAAGCATTTTAGTTATGTATTATTACTCACAGAGAACTTTCTCCATTATAAAATTGAGCCAGAGGGGCTGGCGCCATGGCTCACTTGATTAAGCCTCTGTCTGCGGCTCCAGCATCCCATATGGGCACCGGGTTCTAGTCTTGGTTGCTCCTCTTCCAGTCCAGATCTCTGCTGTGGCCCAGGAGGGCAGTGGAGGATGGCCCAAGTGCTTAGGCTGCTGCACCCACATGGGAGACCAGGAGGAGGCACCTGGCTCCTGGTTTCAGATTGGTGCAACACTGGCCATTGCTGCCATTTGGGGAGTGAACCAATGGAAGGAAGACCTTTCTCTCTGTCTCTCTCTTTCACTGTCTATAGTTCTATCTGTCAAATAAAAAAATTAAAATAAAAAATAATATTGTGCAAGAAAGAAACCAAGCTACAGATCTGTCATATTTTAAAGTAACTTTCCCAAAATCTTTGGTTTTCCTTCTTCTATTCCTCCTTCTTCTCATTTCAGTCCTTCTCTTTCTCCTTCACCTTCTCCCTTCTTTCCCATTCCTCTTCACCTTTTTATTCCTATGGCAATCATAATTGTTCCACAATTACTTACTCAGAATTTTGTCTATTTGTTTGCCCAACTCACAATACCAGGATCTAGCTTCTATTTTGAAAGAAATACAGCAAGTCATTCCACCAATTTCTGACTGAGTGACTTTGGGCACGTTAATAAGCCTTTTTGAACAGCAGATTCCATTAAAAGGTGGAAATCATAGCTAAAACATAAAGGGTACTGCAATGGAAGAATAATGAGGTACATATGAAACTTTAAAAGAATACATTAGGATATGCACAAAATATATAATTTGATATATTACTAGTTCCCTTTTTGTGGCAAAAAAATAAAAATATAGTAGTAGTTTTGCTTAAATAAACTACCAATTCAGCGAAATAGTCCAAAATTTGTAAACCACAATTAAGTAGTATGCACCTTTCACTTGTATTAGTGTAATGGATGTATTTTTGAAGTAAAAATCAGCAAATTAAAAATACAGTGTATGATATAATCAACATTGCCAGTGCATAAGTAGGTAGATAGATAGCTAGATAGACATAGATGAAAGATATGTAAGAAATGTTGTAGATAACATACTATAAAAACAATGACAATTACATGATAGTATTATGTCCATTGATTTTTCTTTTTAAATTTTAGTTATAACTAAATTATTCTTATCTCATATTAAAAATAAACATATTTAGAACACAAAACTTTATCTGAGAAACCAAACAAAATATATGCTCTTGAAAATGGGAACCAAGAGCAGTTCTAAGAAATTAATCCAATGAAAAATAAAGCTATACTAAAAGAAATATTTTAAGGAGAATTTTTGTTATTATTTACATATTTGACAGTCATTTTCTTCCCTTTGGCCTTATAACTGAGGAGAGGAGGAAATGAATTAAGTTACAGGTGATCCATAATTCATATAAATTCATTTTTTAAGGAACTGAGCCCTAGCAGTTATTAATTATTAGAAGATTTACAGTACATTAAGAATGGTGCATAGCTATGACTGCTAAAAAAGAATGGATCCTATCCAAATAGCATGGAAATAAGTGTTGCATTTATACATAAGGAAAGAGGATTTAATTCCATCATTATTATTGCCATTTTTAACAGCAATACCATTCTGCAACAGCCACCATAATTATTGTCATAGGCTGGGAGGTTGTGGGAGGGCAAGAACACTTTTATAGATTAATAATCTCTCGAGGTCGTGGAGAATCAAATGTGTTTCTTCTCTATTGGGAAGAGGGAGGCAACAGAACTGCCTCTGATTAGATCTGAGAAGCCTAGGTTTATGTATGAAGATCTTAACAAGGAAATGAGATTGAGCTGCTTTAAAACTCATCCAGTTCAGCCACAGTAAATATTGCTTGGTGGTAGTGAAATCTTAATTGGTATTTTCCTCCTGTTAAACAATTCTCGTGTTCAAGAGACTCTGAAATAGTGATATTTGCTTCTCCTGAAATGTTCCTTTTTAACTCTCCTTTTTAATCTCATCTTTTCACAGGAAGAAGTCTATGCAGTGACCATTTTTTGAAAAAGAAATATAATTTGCTATTGCCCTATATCCACCTGCTATATTTTTCACTTCTTATTTAAAGCTTCTTTTGTTAAATACAGCATAAGAATATTTCTCAGAGGTAGATCACCATGGTTTTGATTTCAATGAAGATGCTTCCAGCAAAAGACTAAACTGAAAAGTGATTATGTCAGTAGTCTAATTTTAGAAACATAATTTCAGAAGTGACATTGTGAAGATGTTTCTAGAATAATGCCATGACCTTTATACTTAATTATGGTGCAACATAATTTGAAATCAACCAGACTTTTTTTTTTTTTTTTTTTTTTTTTTTTTTTTTTTTTTTTATCTTTTATTTAATGAATATAAATTTCCAAAGTACGACTCATGGGTTACAATGGCTTCCCCCCCCATACCGTCCCTCCCACCAACAACCCTCCCCTTTCCCACTCCCTCTCCCCTCCCATTCACATCAAGATTCATTTTCGATTATCTTAATATACAGAAGATCAGCTTAGTATACCTTAAGTAAGTATTTCAACAGTTTGCTCCCACACAGAAACATAAAGTGAAAAATAATAGATGATTTTTTTTAAATGATGATGAAATCAGATCAGACCTATTGTCATGTTTAATCCCAGTGAGAGTCAAGTTGGGAATTGAAAATTTCTTTTTTTTTTTTTTTTTTTTTTTTTTTACAGAAGATCAGTTTAGTGTACATTAAGTAAAGATTTCAGTCGTTTGCACCCCCATAGAAACACAAAGTGAAATATACTGTTTGAGTACTCGTTATAGCATTAAGCCTCAGTGTACAGCACGTTAAGGACAGAGATCCTACATGAGGAGTAAGTGCACAGTGACTCCTGTTGTTGACTTTACCAATTGACACTCCTGTTTATGGCATCAGTAATCTCCCTATGCACCAGTTATGAGTTTCCAAGGCTATGGAAGCCCCTTGAGTTCTCCGACTCTTATCTTGTTTAGACACGGTCATAGTCAAAGTGGAGGTTCTCTCCTCCCTTCAGAGAAAGGCACCTCCCTCTTTGAAGACCTGTTCTTTCCACTGGGATCTCACTCACAGAGATCTTTTTGCCAGAGTGTCTTGGCTTTCCATGCCTGAAATACTCTCATGGGCTTTTCAGCCAGATCCGAGTGCCTTTAGGGCTGATTCTGAGGCCAGAGTGCTATTTAGGACATCCGCCATTCTATGAGTCTGCTGAGTATCTCACTTCCCATGTTGGATCACTCTCCCCTTTATTTATTCTAT
The DNA here is from genome assembly GCF_964237555.1 of Oryctolagus cuniculus. NCBI lineage: Eukaryota > Metazoa > Chordata > Mammalia > Lagomorpha > Leporidae > Oryctolagus > Oryctolagus cuniculus. Next base: position 54,553,468 of record NC_091440.1, on the reverse strand, counting down.
CGGTTGGTGTTAGCAGATACTAGACTTGTTTATGTGCTCCCTTTGACTCTTAGTCCTTTCATTATGATCAATTGTGAACTGAAATTGATCACTTGGAGTAGTGAGATGGCATTGGCACATGCCACCTTGATGGGATTGAATTGGAATCCCCTGGTATGTTTCCAACTCTACCAATTGGGGCAAGTCAGCCCGAGCATGTCCCAAATTATACATCTCTTCCCTCTCTTATTCCCACTCTTATGTTTAACAGGGATCACATTTCGGTTAATTTTCAACACTTAAGAATAACTGTGTGATAATTACAGAATTAAACCAGTCATATTAAGTAGAACAGACAAAAAAAAATACTATGAGGGATAATGTATTAAGTTGTCCATTAGCAGTCAGAGCTATGCTGATCAAGTCACCATTTCTCATAGTGTCCATTTCACTTCAGGAGGTTTCCTTTTTGGTGTTGAGTCAGTTGTCACCGATCAGGGAGAACATATGGTATTTGTCCCTTTGGGACTGGCTTACTTCACTCAGCATGATGTGTTCCAGATTCCTCCATTTTGTTGCAAATGACTGGATTTCGTTGTTTCTTACTGCGGTATAGTACTCTAAAGAATACATATCCCATAATTTCTTTATCCAGTCTACCGTTGATGGGCATTTAGGTTGGTTCCAGGTCTTGGCTATTGTGAATTGTGCTGCAATAAACATTAGGGTGCAGACCGCTTTTTTGTTTATCAATTTAAACTCCTTTGGGTAAATTCCAAGGAGTGGGATGGCTGGGTCGAATGGTAGGGTTATATTCAGGTTTCTGAGGAATCTCCAGACTGATTTCCATAGTGGCTTGACCAGTTTGCATTCCCACCAACAGTGGGTTAGTGTCCCTTTTTCCCCACATCCTCGCCAGCATCTGTTGTTGGTAGATTTCTGCATGTGAGCCATTCTAACCGGGGTGAGGTGAAACCTCATTGTGGTTTTGATTTGCATTTCCCTGATTGCTAGTGACCTTGAACATTTTTTCATGTGCCTGTTGGCCATTTGGATTTCCTCTTTTGAAAAATGTCTATTGAAGTCCTTGGCCCATCTCTTAAGTGGGTTGTTGGTTTTGTTTTTGTGGAGTTTCTTGATCTCTTTGTAGATTCTGGTTATTAACCCTTTATCTGTTTGAAATCAACCAGACTTTTTTGCAGACAGTCTTAAATTTATAACAGAATTTGGACTCCTTCTTTAAAAATTATTTATTGGAAAGGTAGAGTTATTTATCGGAAAGTTATAGTTACAGAGTGGGGGAGATTTTTCATTTGCTGGTTCATTCCCCAGCTGGTCGCATTGGCAGGGTTGGACCTGCCAGAAACCAGGAGCCAGGAGCTTCTTCCCAGTCTCCTACATGGGTTGCAGAGGCCCTCACAAATGAGTCACCCTCCACTACTTTTCTTTCGTTTTTTTTAAAGTCAGAGTTTTTATTTGAAAGTCAGAGTTACACAGAGAGAGGAGAGGCAGGGGGAGAGAGAGAGAGAGAGAGAGAGAGACAGAGAGAGAGAGAGGTCTTCTATCCACTGGTTCATTCCCCAACTGGCCACAACAGCCAGAGCTGTGCCTATCCGAAGTCAGGAGTCAGGAGCTTCCTCCAGGTCTCCCACATGGGTGCAAGGGCCCAAGGAGTTGAGCCATCTTCTACCTCTTTCCCATGCCATGGCAGAGAGCTGGATCAGAAGTGGAGCAGCCGGGTCTCAAACTGGTGCCCATATGGCATGCTGGCACTGCAGGCAGCAGCTTTACCCACTGCACCAGAGTGCCGCCACCCCCCCTACTTTTCCTAGGCCATTAGCAGGGAGCTGCATTAGAAGGGGAGCAGGTGGGACTAGAACTGGTGTCCATATGGGGTGCTGGAATCACAAATGGCGGCTTAACCCACTAAGCCACAACACTGGCCCATTGACTCCCTCTTAATAATCTCCATTCATATGTTTAACTTTTATTTAGAAAATAAATATTGAGGGTTGGGCACTGTGGTGCAGTTGGTTAATGCCCTAGCCTAAAGCGCTGGCATCCCACATGGGTGCCAGTTCAAGACCTGGCTGCTCCACTTCCGGTCCAGCTCTCAGTGCTCCACATCTGGTCTAGCTCTTCTGCTATGGCCTGGGATAGCAGTGGGAGATGGCCCAAGTCCTTGGGCCCCTGCACATGCGTGCGGGACCCGGAGGAGGCTTCTGGCCTCTGGCTTCAGATCGTGCAGCTCTGACCGTTGAGGCCAAATGGGGAGTGAATCAGCAGGTGGAAGACCTTTCTCTCTCTCTGCCTCTCCTCTCCCTGTGTAATTCTTTCAAATAAAAAAAAAGAAAAAGAAAAATTATATTGAGAGAGATTTACTATAAACTGTTAGATATGGTTTTTAGTCCTAGGAGATTTACAAACTATTTGGGGATAATATATCATGTCCAGGGAAAACAAAAACACATATATTAAAAAAAAATAGTTTCCTACCTAAACAAATTTTAAAAGCTCTTTGAATTAACTAAGTTTTGGAGACAATTTTTTTAAAATATCTGTTTATTTACTTGAAAGGCAGAGTTACAGAGAGCAGAGGCAGAGAGCAGAGGCAGTCTTCCATTCACTAATTCACTCCCCAAATCACTGCAATGGCCAGTGCTGGGCCAATTTGAAACCCAGATCCAGAAGCTTCTTCCAGGTCTCCCATATGGGCTCAGGGACCCAAGGCCCTGAGCCATCTCTGCTACTGCTTTCCCAGGCCAAAGCAGAGAGCTGGATTGGAAGTGGAGCAACCAGGACTCAAACCAGTGCCCATATAGGATGCCGGCACTGCAGGTGGCAGCTTACCCACTATACCATAGCACCGAACTTGGTGATAAATTTTGTACCTGACTATTTCTTCCACTGTTTTATATATATAGAACAGAAATATGCTCTTTGAGCACTGTAATCCCAACTGGTATATTTTATCAGTGAAAGGATTGTTAAGGAATATTGAAAAAATGATATATATATCATGGCAAAAAAAAAAAGGACATGTATTTCTCTTAAGTAAACTGGAATGTCAGAACACTGTACTCATAATCACCTTTAGTGTTTATTTTTAATAGGCCTGAGAATATTAAAAATTCTCTACTCTTTTCTATTTCTATTATTTCTATAGACTTTGATGCAAGATGTACTCCATTGCTTTTAAATAATCCCAGCCAGTAATATAATTGAAGCAGGTGTGTCAAGTGATGATAGAATTGGATAGTTTTTGCAGTTTAAATCAAGAAAGGGTTGGAATATGGAAAATAATGGTAAGTTTAGATGAGTGATTATAGCTCTCTGTCACTCTTCAAAGTGATTTTTAAATCACTAAGAAAATTTTAAAAACGACAGGAGGTAGGGTTATTGAAAAGGAGTTTTTTTTCTCCTTTTCTAGTTAATATCAGTTGGAAGTTTGTAGAGAGTCAACCTAGAGTATTTAGTTTGATATCACCTGAGTCATTGTTCATAGATTCTTTCTCCTGTAATACCAGTTTTTCTTCTGTTAAGTTGGTTGACAGGAAATAGTTGATATTTTTAGGGTCCCATAATTCCTAATCAATGTATTTTCATGTTTTATAAAACATGCAGCTGCAGAAAATATATAATCTCTGCTAATTTATGCCCTTTTATGAAATAACTTAATAGTAAAAAATTAGTAGTGGCAAAACAACATAAATTGTAAAGCATATAACATTTTTGAAATCTCTCCTAAAATATTGTTGGTTTTGATTCTAAAATAATCAAAAAATAAACTCTTTTTTTAAGATTTATTTATTTATTTGAAAGTCACAGTTACATAGAGAAAGAGGAGAGGCAGAGAAAGAGAAGGGGGTCTTCCATTCACTGGTTCACTTCCCAAATGGTCACAACGGCTGGAGCTGTGCAGATCAGAAGCCAGGAGCCAGGAGCTTCTTCTGGGTCTCCCATGCGGGTTCAGGGGCCCAAGGACTTGGGCCATCCTCTATTACTTTCTCAGGCCAAAGCAGAGCACTGGATAGGAAGTGGAACAGATGGGACATGAACTGGCACCCATATGGGATGCTGGCACTGCAGACAGCGGCTTTACCCGATATTCCACAGCACCAGCCAAAAGAAACTCTCAAATTTACAAGAGATCTTTTTTCATACAGTGACCACATTTATACGGACACCTTTGAAAATAAAGGAACCACAAATCATGATTGTGTTAAACAAGCAAAATCTCAAAATTCCCTGGACAAGGGAGGTATATAGACAGCTTTTTATAAAAAGCCATCTGGGCCGGCTCGGCGGCTCACTAGGCTAACCCTCTGCCTTGCGGCGCTGGCACACCGGGTTCTAGTCCCGGTCGGGGCGCCGGATTCTGGCCCGGTTGGCCCTCTTCCAGGCCAGCTCTCTGCTGTGGCCAGGGAGTACAGTGGAGGATGGCCCAAGTGCTTGGGCCCTGCATCCCATGGGAGAGCAGGAGAAGCACCTGGCTCCTGCCATCGGATCAGCGCAGTGCGCCGGCAGCAGCGCACTGGCCACGGCAGCCATTGGAGGGTGAACCAACAGCAAAGGAAGACCTTTCTCTCTGTCTCTCTCTCTCACTGTCCACTCTGCCTGTCAAATAAATAAATAAATAAATAAAGCCATCTGGTCAACCTTTTCTTCCAATTCCACCTATGATAGTTACTTCCTTTTGATTTCGATAATTCCAACAATGGGAGAAAAATATTTTGTACAACAGGTTATTCTTTAGTAAATGTTTACTTTATTATGTATTTTTATTTATATTTGTGTTAGTTTTTTGTCACTATAACAAAATACCTAAGACAAGCTACTACTGAAGGAAGTTTATTTTGGTTCAGAGTTTTAGAGGTTCATCATACAGCATCAGGTGAGCTCCATTTTGGGGGACATCTGGTGAGGCCAGAGAACGGTAATGGTGGAACATGCAAGGAGAATGCACATGGTGAGCCATGAAGCAGAGAGAAAACGGCTGAGAATGACACAGGGTCACATAACCAGAATCACCTTCAGAGGGCAGGTTCCCAACAACGTCCTAAGAACCTCCCCATAGACATATCTCATACATACCACAACTGGATCCAGTTTGACCTTCTTAGTGCCATCAACTTATGATTTTGGATTTAACTATCTGAATGAATCAAGGATCCATATCCTGTTCAAACAATACCAATATTCATCTAGAGTCAACATCTGTTGACCTTTCAACTCTTTAATCTTTTTTTAAAAGATTTATTTATTTGAAGGGCAGAGTTAGAGAGAGAGAGAGAGAGAGAGAGAAAGTCCTCCATCTGCTGGTTCACTCTCCAAATGGCCATAAAGGTCAGAGATGGGCTGACCCAAAACCAGAAGCCAAGAGCTTCTTTTGGGTCCCCCATGTGGGCATAGGAGTCCAAGGACTTGAGTCATCTTCTACTGCTTTTCCAGGCCATAGTAGACAGCTGGATCCAAAGAGGAGGAGCTGGGACTGGAACCAGCACTCAAATGGGTTGCTGGTTCTGCAGGCAGCAGCTTTACCCACTATGCCATAGTGTCACTCCCTCAACTCTTCAATCTCAAGTGAGCCTGGGAACTAATCAATCTCCCACACTGTAAAAATCCTTGAACAATCTAAGCATAATATTAACGTGCCCCCCGTCCTATTTTAAGGGTATCTTCTTGTAAATTCCCAGATCATTTTCCCATTGCATTTTATTTAATAAATATAAATTTCAAAAGTACAACTTTTGGATGATAGCTGTTCTTCCCCCCATAACCACACTCCCACCCGCAAACTATCCCATCTCCTATTCCCTCTCCCATCCCATTCTTCATTAAGATTCATTTTTAATTATCATTATATCCCTTTGTGTTTTATGAAACCTGAATTTCAGATATCTTAAAAGTGTTGACACCCTTTCTTAAATGGCCTCTAAGCTTTTTATCCAATAGTCTTTAAAAAATGTGTCATTTAGGGAGATGACAATAAACATAACTGGTGGAAGTAGAACCAATCGTACTTGTACCAGAATATTGGAAGACTGAAGATTATTTCTAATTTTGTGTTAGGAATGGCATTACATTCTCATTGCGACAGGCATCCAGAACCTGGCTTAACTGTGGGAGTCATGGTGGTTTCCAGAGATCTACCCCTGGTGATAATCACACTACCAGTTGCTCTGACAGATGAAGCACTATTCTGCTGTCTCTTGACTCATACTTTTCTCTTGACCTTATGGCAAATCTTCATATTTCAAGGATCTCTTCTGTGCAGTCAAATGAAGTTCCCCCAGGATGAGCTGCTTGGCTCCTACAGTCTGACAAGAGTTAGGCGTCCATACCTCAGCAAAGGAAGAAAATTTTGGCATCACTTCTATGGTTCCTTTCTGGGTTTTTCCAGCCAGACTCTTGCCTTCAAACATCAGTCAGGGAAAAGCAGTCACCAATTCCTATGTCACTTGTGCATCCATCTCTATTGAGCTCATCACTCTTTTCTAAGGACTGTCTGATGCAAAAACCTTACAATTGCTGCAATGCTTAACTTAACTAGTTTTTAGCAAGTGCAGATATCTTGCAGAAAATCCCCATTTCTGCTCTAAATATCCACTTTAAAAATCCATTTCTACATTCTAGTCTTACATAACTTGCTTGGAGTGGAGTGCTGGAGGAGCTTTGCTATCTTGTAGTACATGCTGCATGGATTTATTCAAACACTATTCTTTGAGATGAGCAAGTATTTAATCTCTATTGTCTTTTGCTTCAGACTTCAGCTGTGATTCTAAAACAAATGCATTTATTTATTGACATGAGCTTTCTCCTTCACAGAACCTGAGAAAAAGAATTAACTATTAGCCTTAATCTATATAGAAATCATGGGAAAAATAGAATTGTAGTAAGAGATTCTGAAAGTTCTTTATACCTCACTCAGTTCCCCACTGTTATGCAAAGAATTTAGCAGCATGAAAACAACTTAATAGTCATAGAGTCACTGGTCCCATCATTTCAACCCCTGGGTGCATCCATCCTAAATTTGTTTATATAATCCTTGGTTCTATAGGATTCTCAGTATGAAAGAAAAATCAAAATGCATGGCTAACATAATGCTGTCAATATTTATGACACCATGTAAATCTAATCCACATTGTTGGAGAAAACTCGGGTTCTTTATAGCTCAATAGCTCTTAAATAATAAAGTTTAGTTTGGATGATGAATCATCAGAATCCTGCTTACACATCTCTAACCTGATCTTTTAAATCATATCACATCTTCTTTTCATTTAGTAAGAATCTAGATGATTTGTATACCTTTCTTTGATTTATGGTTTTGAAGTAGAGCTCCTGAAGGGTTCAGTTAACATGGAAATCAATAATGCTGATACTAAAAGGGTCCTATGTATGTATATTTACTTTTTGTTTTCCCACATTGCTATCCAGCTCAAGATTTTTCGTTACTTGAGCATAACTCTGGAGTTAGCAACCAAGAGTTATTCATCTGAAAATCCGAATTGCCCATTAGTTCTTATGTACAATATTTTATATCAAAATAGCAATTATAATGTATTTTTTGACAGGCAAGAGTTAGACAGTGAGAGAGAGACAGAGAGAAAGGTCTTCCTTCCATTGGTTCACTCCCCAAACGACCGCTACAGCCAGCACGCTGTGGCCAGCGCACCATGCCAATCAGAAGCCAGGAGCCAGGTGCTTCCTCCTGATCTCCCATGCAGGTACAGAGCCCAAACACTTGGGCCATCCTCCACTGCCTTCTCGGGCCACAGCAGAGAGCTGGACTAGAAGAGGAGCAACCGGGACAGAATCCGGCACCCCAACCAGGACTAGAACCCAGAGTGCTGGCGCCGCAGGTGGAGGATTAGCCTAGTGAGCTGCATTGCCAGCAAATTATAATGTATTAATGACTATTAATCATTATTTATTTTCTAAACCTACTGCTAAACCTAGCCTTAAGGAATTAAAGTACAACTTTAGAATTGCAAGTGGAAATTAAAAATTTATAGATCTAGTGACCCATTTCAACATTACTCAGTTCCTGGGTGCTCTAGATAAGTCACTACATATTGGACACCACTACAAAACAAAAGATTTATTTTATTTATTTTTGATAGTCAGAGTTACAGAGAGAGGGAGAGAGAGATAGAGAGATCTTCCATCCACTGGTTCACTCATTAAATGGCCACAACTGTTGGGCCTGGACCAGGCAGGAGTCAGGAGCCAGGAACTTCATCCCAGTCTCCCACATGGGTACAGAGTTCTAAGTGCTGGGGCCTTCTGCTGCTGCTTTCCCAGGTACATTATCAGGGAGGATTGAAAGTGGAGCAACTGGGACACAAAGTGGTACCCATATGGGATGCCAGTGCAGCAGGAGGCAGCTTAACCCCTTGCACCACAATGCCAACCCCAGGATACCACTTTTGGTGAAAAACTTTTACAGTGTATTTCCTCATATTATCTATTATTGCATTTGGTAATTTAGATGGCTTACAAAAACAGATAATACAGCAGCATAATATTCACAATTGACTGAATAAAAGAAAAACAATAAGTGAATGTAGCTCATTGAAAGGAGCTAGTTAAAGAGAGAACATTAAGTTAATTAACTACATTTTCAAAAGGATCTAGAGTGATGTAATAGGTCTACTAAATTTTTGAAATGCCATAAATATTTTTCAGTGAGAAAATATTAACCTTCTAAGTCATTTAAGTGTTTAAGATATGTAAAACTAAAATGGTTTAATACCATTATTGTGGATAACTTTTAAAATGTCTTAACATGAATTGATTATACTGCACAATGTACTTTTCCATCTTTTTATTTTTTCCTAATAAACATAGGCAATTACCTGTGATTACAGTCTTTAATCTTATAAACATTAAAAGTTATAAGTTCATTTTCTTTGATATTTCATAAAAATAATAAATATTCCTATTTCTGAGACTTTTTATATACTTGATTTTTAAATAATGGGTATTTTTAGTTTCTTCACAATTCTACATTTTTAATAAACTCATGAAACTGTGGGTCTGAGATCTGATTTCTAGAGTGCCTCTGGAGAGCTGATATGCTTATCAGTGAATTTTCTCCCAGGGTACTGAATCATTCCTGATCATTGATTTCTCCCTAGAGAATCTTTTTCGGGGTGAATAAACAGCCAATCTGTGCTTAATTCTGCTATTTAGAGACTCATACAGTGAAGATTTTTCTTAAATTGCCCATCCTTACCTTCATGTGTGAAGATGCCTTTGCTAATGCTGAAGGTGTGAAAAGAGAGATGGGAAATCTCAGAATCCTCTATTTTGCATAGACATTAAGGGACTTCTGAGAAAGAAATCACTCATTTAAAATCTGGCACTTCTTGTAATTCTATTTCCATGCTCTAAATAGCCACTCAGCAACTTGCATCTGAGTTACTTATTTTTAACATCACTGAACAAAAATTTTATTTGCCTTTGGGTAATGGCTGTAAACTTTGTAATAATGTGCAGCAGTAATTTCAAACATCTGTAAGCTTCACCTACTGCGTTGGAATCATTAGGAAAACATGGGCCATATAATATCTACTTCTATTAAATGATAGCATTCATTCATTAATTAACTTAACAAATGTTTATCAAATATCAACATGAGCCAGCCTCTGTTCCAGGGCTACTCAGAGAACAAACCAGACAACAGTGCATAGCTTTCAGAAGCTTATGTCCCATTGCCTGGCACATGGAATACTGAGCAAATTTTAGATTGCTTTATCAAGTGAGTCAATAAATAAAGCAAATAGTGCCTACAAAAATGACTCCTTATGTTTATTAAGTATTTCAAAAATAGCTACTTAGTATTTTATCCTCTGGAGATAAGTTACAAATTAATGATACAAGTGAGCATTTTATATAATGTAATACTTCTTGTCCTTTTTAAAAAACTGCGTTTCCTCTTAGAAAATGTAATTATTTATGAATTCTAGAGGGGCTATCCTGAAAGATAATCATTCCATCCCCAAATATAAGAGTGGTACAGTAATTCGTGCTTTCACTAATGCTCTAGAAAATGTTACAATCAGGGCCGGCGCTGTGACTCACTAGGTTAAACCTCCGCCTGCGGCGCCAGCATCCCGTATGGGCACCAGGTTCTAGTCTTGGTTGCTCCTCTTCCAGTCCAGCTCTCTGCTGTGGCCCAGGAAGCCAGTGGAGGATGGCCCAAGTGCTTGGGTGCCTGCACCCACATGGGAGACCTGGAAGAAGCTCCTGGCTTCGGATCGGCGTAGTCCCGGCCGTAGCAGCCATTTTGGGGGGGTGAACCAACGGAAGGAAGACCTTTCTATCTCTCTCTCTCTCTCTCTCTCTCACTGCCTAACTCTGTCAAATGAAAAAAAAAAAAAGTTACAATCAATAATGTCTCGAATATGTCATTTTATATAGAAACTAGAACCTTATAATAAGAAATAACATATGTACATTTGGATGAATTTAATGTAGGTCTAGTTAATACTTGAATTAGTCTAAGGAGACAAATGGAACTCCTAATTCCACTCCTTCCCCTGACAAAATAACTACAGATTATATCTTCCAATTTTGTATCATAAATCTCAATTACATGCAACAAAGTGTTCATGTAATTGTATGTCACTATACTGACATGCATTTTGGTTTGGTTCTATACTTACTTTTCATTCATTACTTTGTTCTCTGATTTGTGCAATGTAAGCTTATTTTTCAACTATTCTGTTTTATACTAATCTTTGTCTTTGTGGGCCTTACAAACATGACTGAGAAGACCATGGGTCACTATTATTATTTCATCAGTATTGCTAATTGGGTCAGAGTAGTTCACATTGTAATGAATGTGTAAAACTCAGATATAAATCACTTACTTTTAGAATTTACATATCTACTCATATTTTAGTGCTTAATTAAGATATTGATTTTAGTATTTATTTTATATTACAAATTATTGAGTATCAATATATAATATTTGTGTTTATTAGGCAGTATTATTAATAAGGTTATGAAAGTGAGAATTATTTAGAGCTGGGTGGATGCAAAAAGTTCATAATTGCATACAGTTCTTTCATTTTCCAATAACAATTCATTTTCCAATATAACTATGTTTCTTGCTGCCTCTATGTTACACAAGATTTGGTAGCTTAACTGGTCCATTTTGTGTCATTTCTTTATGGCTATTCTTTGATGTGCATAATAGAACTTTTACAATGTTATAACTATTAGTAATCTCTATATATCCTCTTTTCTCATTAAAAACTAATTCTAGACCACAATTTTGCATAGACTGTGTTTTTAAAGATTTATTTATTTGTTTAAAAGGCAGGGTTCACATCTGATTTACTCCCCAGATGGCCACAATGGCTGGAGCTGAGACAATCTAATGCCAAGTGCCAGGAGCTTCTTCCAGGTCTGCCATGCGGGTGCAGGGACCCAAGGATTTGGGCCATCTTCCACTGTTTCCCAAGTTGTAACAGAGAGCTATATCAGGAGTGGAACAGCTGGAACTCAAACTGACACCCATATGGGATGCCAGCGCTGCAGGTGGCAGCTTTACCCGCTATGCCACAGTGCCACCCCTTGAACAGGTTTTTAGCAATCCCATGTCATAGATCAAATCGCTTGAGTTATCTTTCAATAGATAGAATGGGTTGGTCAGAATTATTTATAGCCTATGCTATGTATAGCATGACAGGTAATTTAAGATAGAATTAGAGACTTCTATTGAAGAACATTACCTTGGAAGAACAGAAACGTTGTCGTGCCATCACCCAGTGCACACATTGTCATGAGTGCTCTCATTCTCAACATATGAACTGTCAGAATAATCATTTGCCATGGATGCCTCTGATGGATGAGTTACTCATTTCTGTTTAATGGACCATTCAGCAATTGAATTCAACAGTGACTAAGCATATTCATTATAGTTTTCAATGTTCAGACATCTACTATATTGCTAAGTCCTTAGGGTATTCAACAGTTCTTTGATTATGATTTTTGCTTTAGAGACAAATAGATTAATGAAGTAAAAAAACAAGTTGGGGAAATAATCAATGATAAACCTTAATATTTTAGTACTCCAATATTTTGGTAATTTAAAGGAGATTATGATGTTTGTCTACTAAGCCTTTGACTATTATAAAATACTATCGCTTGAAATTAATTAGCATACTAATATATATGCTAGATTCATTGATTTATTTAAAGAAAACATTCTTCAAGATGTTTTATAATTAGTCCAAGATATATTTTACATCTTTTGTGTATTTTATATATATATATATTTAACTACATATAGATATGTATCATTGATACATATCTGGTGTATTTTCTAGTTATCCTCAAGAATCACTGTTATTATAATCCCAAGGGTGTTGAGCCTTTATGTTGTTTCATCTGAATTATACATTGGGGCAGTATTAAATATGCTCCTCACTTTCAAATAAAAAATAGCACATAATAACAAATCATATCAAATTGCTTAGTTTTAAATACATGATAAGATCACATTTTATTTGAAATTTGGATTAATTCCATGCACTCTATATGTTTATTTGGCATTATTTTTCATAGCTTCTTAAGAAATTCCAGAATTTTCCCATATCAAATATAAATCATGAAGAGAGAAAGACAAATATCTCTTCATTTCCTAGTTTGCAACTGATATTTGGGGTAGATTAGTATCCACGGGTACTCAAAAACTATTTTTAAGTAGTACAGGCCTAATGCTGTGAATATATGAGTGATATGTCATTTTAGTGAATAAATGTCATATTTAAATAGAAAAAAAACAAAATTTAAAGTATGAAGACTTCTATAATTCCCCATGTTTTCTTTAAAAAAGAAAGATTCATTTTATTTACTTGAAAGACACAGTCACAGAGAGAGGTAGAGACACACAGAGAGAGTCTTCCATCCACTGGTTCACTCCCCAAATGGCCTCAGCCACTGGAGCTGAGCCAATCTGAAGCCAGAATCCAGGAGCTTCCCCCAGGTCTCTGACATGTATGTGGGGGTCCAAGGACTTGGACCATCCTCTGCTGCTTTCCAAGGCAGCTTAGCAGGGAGCTAGGTTAGAAATGGAGCAGCTGGGACCCATACCGGTGCCCATTTGGGATGCTGGTGCCACAGCCTGGGGCTTTACATTGCTGCACCACAGTGCTGGCCCCCTCCATGTTTTCTGAGCCCAATTTCTCACTGTGTTTATGGAGAAGCACACAATATTTATTTAGTCCACTTAACTCTATTGGTTAGCTCTATTCATGTTGCACATGAGAATATGAACTTATTTCTCTGAAATCACCTATATTTCTAGAACTCACCTGCCTTATAGATACGTCAGTCAAATGGGATAATTGCCATAAACAGAAGTTGTATAGAATGCTTCTTGGAAATGTTGATTTTGTTTACATTCTCATATTCTGTATTACACCATAGATGAGGTCTGATCATGTTCCTTGGTGTCTGTTGGCTACATCAATCATATTTCTACATGTTTTTTCACATTTGTCACGGTCTCCCTGTCTGTGTCTCATCTCTTAAAAGTATCTCCATAACACTGGATTGGTGCCCACACTAATTGGGTAAAACTCACATTACTTTGCTTACATCTGTGAGTTGCTGTTTCCAAATAAGCTCATACTCATAGTTTAGAGGTTAGGACTTTGACATATCTTTTATGGAAACACAGACCTATTTCTAACAATAGGTAATTGGAGAATCCACTCCTCTTGTGCTGAGTCCTGTAGCTCTGATGCCGCAAAGAGGGTTATGCATATTCTGTATGTTTTCTATTTCACTGAACTGCTTTCTGATTTGAAAACAATCTGAAGATGCTGCTTTATATTCTTTCTGTACCATTACATTTCCTGAGAGATTTAGACTGTCAAATTGAGGGGATACAATCTCTCACTGGGTCAGAAATACATTAAAATTCACATCAAGGCAGAAGGTCTGCAGGCTTGAAAACAGAGTATGGTCAAAAGAATTTGCATTCTCCGTTTATGCATTTAAAAGGAATAACCTAAACAATAGCCACTTGTTATCACATGCTCTATCAGCAACTTCAATGACAAAAGAAATTTGGGAGTAGAGGCTGGCATTGGCTACACATCAGTGATGTCTGGAAAACAAAACGCCATCAACCAAGCCCCAATATGTAACTTCTAGTTCTCATTCTAGAGAGAAGGGATTTGTGTTCTAACCCTTTTGTTATATCTTTAGGGTAGGATTGTCAGCCCTTTATTTTTTTCCCTGGGGCCAGATGGTCAAACCCTGGTAAAATTTAATTATAAACTCTGCCTTATCTTCAGGAAACCAATCACAACTGTGCCCTTGTTGAAATGTGTTACTCTTTAATGGAATTAGGAGGGAAAGTATATCAAAAAGAGCTACATAAAATGCCTCAAGCAAGGAATGTCTATGTTAATCATTCTGTATCCTGATATATATGTATGTGTTTAAGTAAAAGGTGCTAGGTTAGCACACATACATTACTTAAGAAAAGTAATGGTGAACACTTTCTGTTTTTCTAGCATTTTATCTGACCAGTAGGATGGATTCTCAGACATTTTCACTAATTTTTTTTGCCCTAAACATGAGGTAATTTTTTAGCCTATCACTAACTTTAGGAGTAGGTTATTGTCCTAATTATCCATTTTAATATAGACCAATGCAATTTACAACGTCTCCTAAAATGAGTCACACTACTGTAACAACTTATCATAGAATTTCATATTTGGAGTTCACAGCTTTCATAATATTAAATTTGATTAGCTTCAGAGCTGTATAGGCTGGCATGGAATTCCAATTCTACTCCTTATTAGCAGAGAGATTTGGGGCACAATTGTTGATGTAATACAAGGAAAACATGTGCTTGGGACTCATTTAGGTGGTTGACTTTTAAACCTTGATCCATTGCTACAGATTGATTGTTTGTGCCCCTTTACTTTTAAAATTCACGTAATGAAACTTAATCACCCTCCCCTTCAGTGAGCTCTTGTTTAGTGATAGACTTTTGAGAGATGATTAAGCTATGAAGGTGGAACCTTCATTTTTGAGATTAGTTCCCCTATAAGAAAGACCCAAGACAGCATTCTTGTCCCTACTTCCACATGAAGACACCAGAAGGAAAGGCCATTTATGAACAGAAAGCAGACCCTCACCAAACATTGAATCTATCAGGCCCTTGTTCTTAGACCTTCATGCTTTAGAAATAATCATTTGTTGTTTAAGTAACTCTATGCATGCATTTGTGGCATTTCTGCTGAGGCAGCCCAAATGGACTAAGACATCGTTTTTAACAAGTTGCATTTAAAATCCTATATAGAAAGAGTTTCTTCTGAAAATTAATATTCTCAAGAAGAGGATATGCAATGAAGTCAGTGGTAGCAATATTCTAAAAATAGAGTGAAAATAGAACATAGCAAATGTAAACCAAAAGACTACTTTCTATTCTAAATCTCTCTGACTCCAGAAAACACTAGAGAAATCCTTCTTCCTCCCCACATGCCAACAGTTGAAGATCACAATGGCATAAACTAGCTATAAGTTAATTTTAAGATACTTCAAGGGAGATATTTCAATTTTGCAATATAATAGTCCTAATACTTTGTATTTTGTATACCAAAACCTATTAAAGATCAGAAAGTAAGAACAAGTTTTAATTTCTCTCTAACAAAAATTAAGTAAAATAATATGAAACTAACATTATTAAATTACTTTTGATCTAAAATATAAGAATTTTATATTCTCAGTTATATTGACTTTAACAAGACTGTTGATGTTTACAAAATAAATACACCAGTATTTACTTATATTTATAAATGTAAGATTACAAACACCTTTGAATTCCTGATCAGTAGCTACTGTTGTTGCTCCTTCAAATTAAGCCTCATTCTGACTTCTCTCACCATGGCTTATGAAATGCATGCAAAGAGAATCATAAAATAGGTACCATTTTATGTCTACTTTTGATCATTTTAAGTTTTTGAAATATAATCATATAAATGTTTTGCTTCTCTATGATTAAAAAGGCTGAAAATATTTTATAAGTTTATTGACCATGTGAACATTGTTAAAAATAGTTTCTTGAGGTAGATGTTGGGTAAGTTTTTCATGTCTGCTGATTCATTGTATAGTAAAAGTTGATATGAAGCTTCTGTAAGGATAGATGAATATTACAGCAATAGCTGCATCAGTACACCAGGCCCTATTTCCTCCTCCTTCTCCCTGCCCCCCATTATGGGGCAATGCTTGAAGCGTCAGAAAGATAAGTCTGGAGCCGGTGCTGTGGCACGGTAGGTTAAATCCCTGGCCTGAAGCACTGGCATCCCGGAAGAAGCTTCTGGCTCCTGGCTTCTCTCTGTAACTCTATCTTTCAAATAAATAAAATAAATCTTTTTTTTTTTTTTTTAAAGAAAGATAGGTCTGCTTGTGTAACAAAGGTTTTGTTTCATTTTTATTTGAGAGAGAGAGAGAGTGCGCATCCCATCTGCTGGTCCACTCCACAAATGTCGACAACTTGTGGAATGAGACCAAGCCCAAAGCTAGGAGCTGAGAATTCAATTCAGGTCCCACATAGGTGACAGGAACCCAGTTATTTGAGTCCTTACCAATACCTCCTAGGATCTCAGTTGGTGGAAAGTTGGAGTCAGGAACAGGAGCTAGGATTTGAACCCAAAAATTGAATTTAGGTAATCTATTGTAGGACACTGGTGTCTTAACTACTTGGGTAAATGCCCACTCCAGGGGCTTTTCTTATCTCACATGAAAGAAATCCTAAAACTAGGAACCTAGCAGTTGATGCATGTGCTTTCCATCTGCATCCTCCCTTTCTGGGAAAGGAGAGGAATCTAATCTCATTATAGTAAACAAATTGTCTTTGAAAAGAGAAAGGGAAGCTATCTGTTTTTATCTTTTGGAATGTAAATAAGTGTTTATGTTGGAGAGTAGGAGATAAGACAAGCAGTGTTTCCTTGGTTTCCAGTTTTGTCTTACTTTGAAATGTAAATATATGTCTTCAGGCAGTTAAATCTCAGGAGTTCTCCCTGTCCCAGTCTGCTCATTACTAGTAGCAGTATTCTCTGCTCAAAAAGCCCTTACTAGGTCCGTGCTGTGGCTATCAGGTAAGGCCGCCACCTGCAGTGCCAACATCCCATATGGGCGCTGGTTCCAGACCAGACTGCTCCACTTCTGATCCAGCTCTCTTCAGTGGCCTGGAAAGCAGTAGAAGATGGCCCAAGTCCTAGGGCCGCTGTACCTGCATGGGAAGACCTGGAGGAAACTCCTGGCTCCTGGCTTTGGATCAGTGCAGCTCCGGCCCCTTGGGGAGTGAACCAGCTGATGGAAGACCTCTCTCTCTCTCCCTCCCTCCCTCCCTCCCTCTCTCTCTCTCTCTCTCTGCCTCTCCTACTCTCTGTAAAACTCTGACTTTCAAATAAACAAAGAAGTTTTTTTTTTTTTTAAAGAAAGAAAGCCCTTACTTTCTGAACATGAAAATATTCATATTGCTTCCCAGCTGGTTTTTAATCTAATTGCCTATCCAAATTTCTTATTCTTATGAGTTTGTAGAGTACTTCGCATATTTGGATGCAAGTTTTTGCCTGACTTCTGTATTTTCTTGCTCATTTATGCTGAAGTTTTTTTTCAGTTTCCTAAACCTCTCAACTGCTGTGTTTAATATGTTACTAAACACATTTGCCACAGTCTTAATGACAATCTTTACATTATTTAATGCTAGAATTTCTATTGTAATTTTTTCTTTATGAGTACACAGTGGTAAATTTGTCTATTTGGTAATCTGTCTGCTTTAACATATTAATCATAGTTAATTTAAAGACAATATTTGATAACTTTGATACCTGGATCATGTATGGGACTCTTTCCTCTTGGTCTTATTTCTTGATTATTTTTGACTGAATTATATAAACTTCACATGGACATTTTAGATGTCCTACATGATGCTAACTTTTTCATAGAGAATTTAATTTTGTTTTTGACAAAGAGTTACATTAATGGCAGATAACCTTAATTCAATCTCAGATGGATGTGATCGGATACTGAGATCTTGTCTGGCTCTTTTGTACCTTACTTCCAGTACTTAACACGTTGGTATTCTTTTATGAAATCTCCTTCCTGGAGAGCCCTGAAATTCATTTTTTCTCCTAGAATTATTTGGCTTTACAGCATAGTAAGCTAAGCCTCCACCTGCAGTGCAGGCATCCTGTTTTGGGTGTCAGTTCTTCTGCCAATACAGTTCTCTGATTATGGCCTGTGAAAGCAGTAGACGATGGCCCAAGTGCTTGTGCCTCTGCACCCACATGGGAGACCTGGATGAAGCTCCTGGCTCCAGGCTTCATATCTGCCCAGTTCCAGCCATTGCAACCATTTGGAGAGTGAACCAGCAGGTACAGATCCTTTCTCTCTGTCTCTCCTTTTGTAGCTGTAACCTCTCAAATAAACACGTAAAATCTTAAAAAGAAAAAAAGAATTGTTTGGCTTCACAAAACTTTTCATAGGTGTTCAATCTTCAGGTATTAACCATTTATATATCAGTGAATATACAAGTAAGTATCAGCTTCACCCCAGCGCGTTTTCTCATCTGTCCTGGGTCCTGGTCCTCCAAGTTTGGCTCCCTTACTTCCCCAATGGTATTTATACAATAATATTTTTGGTTGTTGCTTTTTGCTTCTTTTGGCTTTGTTTTGCTGGTTTTCTGTTGATATTTCAACCACTCTTTCTAAGAGTGGCTAAGAGTTTGTTTTCTACAACTAGACAGATTATAGCCAGAGGTAGAAATCTTACTTAATTATAATCTTTCCTATTTTTCTACTTAACATTTAACATTGAGAAGTTTTAATTTTTTCAGGATATTTTTGGATGTGCCATATTGTCATTTTTCATGAATACTTTAAAAAATTCCTCTATAGTTATGGCAGTTTGTTGTTAAATCATTTTTAATTAATTTCATGTAATCTGTATTATTACTAAATTGAAAGCTCTAAGAATAGAGGAATTATGCCAATTTGTCTAACCTATGATATTAATACCTAACATCAAGAAAACACTCAAAAATATTTTTAAATTTTGAATGAACAAAGAATACTGCTATATATATATATTTATATAATAAGTATACAAAATTCACTAGCTCTCAATTAAGTGGTGAATTGCCCAAACCCCAATAGACTACTATAAGTTAGTTAAACAAATTTCACGGGAAATTTTATCCAAGAATTAAAGTGCAAAAACACCTAAAATTTTACATAAACTAATTTCATTATAATAACATTAATAAAATCCAAGTACATATCGAAAGAATTTTAGTCAAAAACTAGATATTTTATATTTCTCAAGACACTTAAAAAGTTCTTGTGTGGGAAATAAGCTAAGAAGTAGAGGAAAAATAAGCATAGACGTATATAAGCATTGATATTAAAGATAAATGTAATAAAGGTCATTTAAAATTTAGAAGTAAATTAAATAAAACCTGTCTAGTAAGAGACATATGAAAAAGCAGCATATTTTATGGATAACTTCTTAATGAATTAATGTAAAATAAAAGTTAGCCTTACTTCTAACTTCCATAAATAATATTTGTTCTCTGGTGAAATCTTTCAACTTTGATATATGGACTAAATATTCTCAATAGATTATTTTGTCTTGTAAACTAATTTTTCCTTACCTATAAGTATTCTTTTTTGAGCTTTAATATCTGGTCATCAGTCCATAAAACCTACTATGCCAACTCTTTCTCTTGCAAAATTACTCAAGGGAGAAAAGTCTACAAACACACGGATTTAATACATTTTCTATTCATCAAAATTTTCCAGAGAAATTTCAAGTCAGAACTAGATAGACCAGTCCCAGAGCCACACAGTTCCCAATAGCAACAAGATAGTCAGATGGGTAATAGAATAACATCACCATATGGCAAAGAGAAATAAAAGTGGTCATCAATAAGATAGTCAAAGCAAAATTAGGCTAATTTTTATTAAGGAATTGTTTATTGTTTGGCATCAGATTTACTGTTGTATATTTAAATTTTCTGTATAAGTCAATGAAATTGATTAAAAGGGCAGGCCATTTGGAGCCAAATAGTTTTGCATTTGAATTCTACCTTTACAGTTGTCATGTATGTAACTTTAGAGTTTTGTTTTCATATCTAAAATATGGTACCACCACTACTTACCATTCAGACATAAATGCCTAGATTGAAACAACGACAAGGTCCCCTTAGAATTCCTGGCTCATAGTAAGCATTGTGTAAATGTTATCTTTCATATGTTGTACAAATCTTATTCCCTTTAATGCTTATTTTAGAATCACCAATTTAGATTTATAAGTTGAAATATTTTCTACAGAGTTTAAAATAAATTTTTTGTCATTTTTAAAACAACTGTCTTTAATATGTTGTCATTGAAAGTTGGGATATAAATAAATATTTCATTGAGAAAAACCACATAATAAATATCTGTAATTTAGGACTAAATTGTGAAATTTTGGAATGGTCAGGACTGGGTTCCACTGTGTGGGCCTCCTGAAGTTTCAGGGAAGAATGGTGAAAATGTTGCTCAGCCTAACTTGCAGAGTTTCAGGGAGCTCTACAATCAGATAATTCACTGTCATAGACTTAAGAACAGGCTACAGTTCATCAAATGCATCTCCAAAGGAGAAAATTTTGTAAGGCTAAATCTGAAATCTATTGCCTTTATCATGCCAATGATTAATCAACAAGTCAATGCTTCCAGTTCAAATGGCATATTCTCAGCATACAAAACTCAGTTTTGGAGTAGAAATTCAGAAATAGATTATTTCCCTAGACTCACCCTCCCAAGAACATGGAACATGGAATTCAATCCAGGTCTCCCATGTAAGTGGCAGGGACTTAAGTACTTGAGCC
Source organism: Oryctolagus cuniculus (assembly GCF_964237555.1). Classification (NCBI taxonomy): domain Eukaryota; kingdom Metazoa; phylum Chordata; class Mammalia; order Lagomorpha; family Leporidae; genus Oryctolagus; species Oryctolagus cuniculus. Next base: position 54,532,581 of record NC_091440.1, on the reverse strand, counting down.
ATCACCCTTTCCTTCCCAAGGTGTGCATAAAGTGATATCACAGCCTGCTTTCTTTCTCAGGCTACTCAAGTGAGGGTACTCTTCTCAAGGACTGAGGGAACCCCACTACTTGTAACCAAGTTCCTGCATCTTCATAGATTGTCCACAGGCTCAGGCTTGTCTGCTTAGGTTGAGATTGAAGATGGCTAACACCGTGAAGGGTGCTATTAGAGAATGGGAAAAATGCTGACGTCTATACTGGTACTAGGGAAGAGATTCTAAATAAAAGACAAGGCCAAAAACAAGCTTCTATTTTAGTATACTACTTCCTAAAGGGTTTCTGTGTTTTTGTTTTTACTTTTTTCCCTCCTTTAGTTGCATTAACAAGGATATTCTACACTAATCCTAACACATTTTAATTAGGGAGGAGGGAAAGATAGGAGAAGTGGCAAAGAGGAGGAAATATGTTTTACTGGCTGCTCTTCACATTGGATTATATTTCCAAGTTCTCCCTCAGGTAAGCATAATAACTTACCTTATTTAGTAAAACTACAAAGATAAGCACATAAATATTATTTTTGTCTGGTGTTTCATATTGTTTCTGATTTTTACTTTTTACTGGATACTTCAGACATCTAAAAGCAACACCCTCCTCAATTTGCTCTGAGCAAGATGTTTCATGTTGGCAAAGGAGCAGCAGGTGCCATTCCCTCAACAACCAGCTCCTGGAGAGAAGTGAAAGTTACTTATCAGCCATTGTGTTCAGATAACCTACCAGTCATAGTACTGACCAATCTAGAATAAAAGACCACACAGAAGATATAAATATTTGGCTGATCAAAAAATCACAATTCTAGAGAATTAAAAAGGAGGAAATTAGCCCAGGTTGTGTTTGAAAGATACATGGAATATTTTTGTTTTTAAATTTATCTTTACTTTTATTTGAAAGGCAGAGAGAGCAAAAGAGAGAGAGAGAGAGAGAGAGAGAGATCTTTCATCTGCTTTTTACTCTCTCAAATGCTTGGAAGAGTCAAGGATGGCTCATGCCAAAGCTAGGAACATAGAATTCAATCCAGGTCTCCCATGTAAGTGGCAGGGAGCTAAGTACTTGAGCCATCACCTGCTCCTTCGCAAGGTGTGCATTAGCTGGAAGTCAAAATCAGGAGCAGATTCAGTATTTTAAACCAGGAACTCCAATATGGAATGTAGGCATTCCAAGTAGTGTCTTATCTACTGTGCCAAATACCCATCATAATCCATGGAATCTCGATCTGCACCCTGCAATCTGAGTGCCCCACAGAGCTCAACTAATTTTATTTTATTTCTTTAATACATATTTTTAAGCATTATTGATTGCTTGATTGATGGATGGATGGAAAGGTGGAATGACTGAGAGATAAAGAGAGACAGAAATAGATCTTCCATCCAGTGATTCAATCCCCAAGTGGCCTCAAAGGTTGGCCTGGGCCAGGCCAAAGCCAGGAGCCAGGAACTCCACCTAGGTCTACCAAGTGGGTGGCAGGGGCCCAAGCACTTGGGTCATCTCCCATTGCTTTCCTGGGCAAATTAGCAAGGAGCTGGATAAGAAGCAGAGTACCCAGGACTTAAACCAGCACTCTGATATGGGACACTGACTTTATAGGTGGTGGCTTAACCCACAGTGCCACAATGCTCACCCATTGACTAATTTTAACTTGAATATAGAAATTCAAATCTCCCTTTACAATCGCAGTATATTCTATTTCTTTCTCATGAAAAGTATAAGTTCAATGCCATTTGCATTTTTTAAATTTGTCATTTAAATTTTATAGATATAACCTTGTGAATTCTTCCCTTCATGGTAAAATAACAATATAATTAATAATCACATATTGATTAATGATAGCAACGCATTCTGAAAATATGTTATTAGACAGTTTTGCTGCTGTGCAATTATCAAAAATGTATTTATCCCGTTTTTTACTGGGGTATGAGTTTTTGGTAATTGAGTTAGAGGAGTTATTTATATATTTTGGAAATTAACTCCTTTCCTGACATTTGTTTTATAAATATTTTCTTCCATTCTACAGGTTGCTTTTTCACACTGATAATTGTTTACTTTTCTGTGAGAAATGAAAAAAAAAAAAGACAAGAATTCTTAATGTGTAACTGATCTGCCCAAGACCACAGAATTAGAAAAAAATAGAATCAGAACCTGAGTCATCCACACTTGTTTGTGCAAAATAAATCCTTAAATTTTATTAAACTTTTTCTAGAAACACAATATGAAAAATTTGACTATTTTAGATAACTTTGGAAATTAGGCAAAAGATACTAGCATGAAATCCTGGTAATAAAGCTAAAAAGGGCACAGCAATATATGATAGGTCCTTTGGGCAACATCTGCTTTTGTTTTGTAAAATACATATCCTTTTTTAATTTATTTTTTATTTAGTAAATATAAATTTTCAAATTACAGTTAATGGATTACAATGGCTTCCACCCCCATAATTTCCCTCCCACTCGCACCATTCCCATCTCCTGGTCCCTCTCCCGTTCCATTCACATCAAGATTCATTTTCAATTATCTTTATATACAGAAGATCGATTTAGTATATATTAAGTAAAGATTTCATCAGTTTGCACCCACACAGAAACACAAAGTGTAAAATACTGTTTGAGTACTAGTTATAGCATTACTTCACATTGGACAACACACTAAGGACAGATCACACATGAGAAGTAAGTACACAGTGACTCCTGTTGTTGACTTAACAATTTGACACTCTTGTTTATGGCGTCAGTAATCTCCCTAGGCTCTAGTCATGAGTTACCAAGGCTATGGAAGCCTCTTGAGTTCCCCAGTTCTGACAGGGTCATAGTCAAAGTGGAAGTTCTCTCCTCCCTTCAGAGAAAGGTACCTGCTTCTTTGATGACCTCTTCTTTCCACTGGGATCTCACTCGTGGAGATCTTCCATTTAGGTCTTTTTTTTTTTTTCCCAGGGTGTCTTGGCTTTCCATGCCTAAAATACTCTCATGGGCTCTTCAGCCAGATCTGAAGGCCTTAAGGCCTGATTCTGAGGCCAGAGTGCTATTTAGGACATCTGACATTCTATGAGTGTGCTGTGTATCCCGTTTCCCATGATGGAACATTCTCTCCCTTTTTGATTCTATCAGTTAGTATTAGCAGACACTACTATTGTTTGTGTGATCCCTTTGACTCTTAGACCTATCAGTGTGATCAATTGTGAACTGAAATCGATCACTTGGGTGAGTGAGATGGCATTGGTACATGCCACCTTGATGGGATTGTATTGGGATCCCCTGGCATGATTCTAACTCCACCATTTGGGGCAAGTCCGATTGAGCATGTCCCAAATTGTACATGTCCTCCCTCTCTTATTCCCACTGTTGTATTTAACAGGGATCACTTTTCAGTTAACATTTAAACACCTAAGAATAATTGTGTGGTAATCACAGAGTTCAACCAATAGTACTAGAACAAAACAAGGAGAAAATACTGAAATGGATAAAGTATTACATTGTACATCAACAGTCAGGACAAGGGCTGTTGAAGTCACTGTTTCTCATAGTGTCCATATCACTTCCACAGGTTTCTCCTTTGGTACTCAGTTAGTTGTCGCCGATCAGGGGTAAAATACATTTTCTATATGAAATTACTCAGGAAGAGGCTAGTGACATCTTTCATTCAAGTCAATTCTGTACATAATACATTGTCTATATCTACCATGTGAAGAAAAGGACTATGTAACATACTTTAGTTTGCTCATTGAACCAATCTACAAACAAATTAAAATATAAAGCCAAAGATCAATTGCAGGTTGATTCAAGAATTTCAGTTGTCACAGTGAACTGCTGACTCATAGGCATTTGGTAACATCTTTTATCTCAGTAGATTGGATTAGTGATATCTTGAGCTTTTTAATTTCATTCCTAACTGCTATGATTTGAATGTTTATGCCCTCTTCCACAATTATATGTTGAAACTTTTTCAGTAATGCAGCAGTTGAAACCTTCTACCAATGCACATTAGACCATGAGAACTATGCTCTCAGCAATCCCACTAGTGCTCTTATAAAAGCCTGAGGGACCTTGTTTGCTCCTTCTACCATGAGAGGACACAGTGAGAAGGCACTCTCTCATAAATCAGGAAATACCCTCACCATAACTGGATCATATCGAGACCATGATCTAAAACTTCCAGCCTTCAAAACCACGAGAAAAATTTCTGTGGTCTAAAAGCTACCCAGTATAGTGTATTTTGTTATAGAAACTCGAATGGACTAAAACACTGATGTATAACATTCGGCCCTTTTGTCTTGGAAATTGAATAGAAAAGAAATTGAATTTCTAGTTGACAGCTCTGGTGACAGCATTTTGTAGTTTAACAGGATGATAGGGAAGTTAAGGGAGCTCCATTCCTTTATTTTGTTCAAAATCGTAGACACAGGACAATAAAGAAACAGAGGAAAAGATAATTAACTTGAGTTTTCATCAGCTACTCAAATTTGTACTTTATTGATGGGAATAAACACAGTAATGTATCCTTATTTTTGAAGAGACCAATGATATTCTCTGTTGGTGGAAGTATGAGGATGTACTGTTCTGCATTTTAATTTCATAATACTGGGAAACACTTACTTGAACCAGTCCCAATGGCAATTTGGAATGACAACAATCCTTTTAAAAACAACCTGTTATCTTTCTCAAAGATAACATGATTATGTAATTTCCTTGTACAGAAGCAAATCTTTTCTAAGAAAACGTGCACGTTCTAATTACTCACTCATACTGGTTCAAAGACTATGATAATTTTTTAAATTGGATTCTTCTGCAGAATACAAAGGTTGGGGATATATTTTCTGATTGAAAATGTAAAAAGCCAATTTACTGACTTTATACTTCCTTTGATGTCTAAATATTTGTTGTAATGCTGAGTGATTCTCCATAAATTACTTAATATTAACAGTATTTAATGATTATGTGGAATTTTGGTCATGATAATGTGTTTAGAAATTGCAGGTATTTTGTACATCACTCTCAGATAAGTCAGTATTCAGGCCACATTTATGCATCCCAGAAAAATAAACCAAATAAGGAAATCCCGTCAGTGTAGTTTACTATGGTCTTTCTTCAAAATAGATATAAATTACTGCTGCCATGTCAAGCGTCTACAATCTATCTAGATCTTTAAAACTGCTGCAGTTAGCAATGCTGACTGATTTTTCAACCATCATGATGTTTTTCCCCTCACTATGGATATAAACTTTATAAGGGGAAGATTCTAGAGGTTATAGGACATCTAAAGTACATCATCATGCTCTGGAGACTTGCACAAATTCTTCTCCAAGGTGAGCCCTCAGCAAATGTAAGATTAATGAATGAATAAACATTATTAAGAGCATTTTTACATGGAGTGTCCAAAAAATCAGTTCCAAAAAGTCTAACCTAATGTGACAAGTTCATCCTATCTATACAAATCTGATCTGGGGGGAATTAGGTCTTTAGGCTTGACTGGTATCATTGGCTCTCTTGTAAGGTCTTAAATATTTATGCTCAGATATGATGCATTTTCAGTGGCAGGACTGAGTAGATTATAGAAAAATATCTCTTAAAATTTAATACCAGTAGCATTTAAGAATGTGCAAGAATAGCTAACACTGAGGGGCCCCAGGAGTCAGGAACTTCCCCCAAGAGATTTGCTTGTAGTTGTAACTAACTGGTCACTTATCATAGTAATGAGTTCAAGAGTAGAAAAATAGAAAGGCCGGCGCCACGGCTTAATAGGCTAATCCTCCACCTAGCGGTGTCGGCACACTGGGTTCTAGTCCCGGGCAGGGCGCCGGATTCTTTCCCGGTTGCCTCTCTTCCAGGCCAGCTCTCTGCTAAGGCAGTGGAGGATGGCCCAAGTGCTTGGGCCCTGAACCCCATGGGAGACCAGGAGAAGCACCTGGCTCCTGCCTTCGGATCAGTGTGGTGCACTGGATGCAGCGCGCCAGCCTTGGTGGCCATTGGAGGGTGAACCAATGGCAAAAAGGAAGACCTTTCTCTCTGTCTCTCTCTCACTATCCACTCTGCCTGTCAAAAAAAAAAAAAAAATTATACGTAAGTAAATGAAATACATGGAAGGAAAGGAGAGAAAAGTAGATAAAGGAAGGGATAAACTTAATAATACTGTTATATTTTTAGATGCTGCTTGGTAGTATCCCTAGTATCCTATTCTCAGGTTAACTATGATATTTTCCCGTCATCTTCCTCACAATGCTAGCATTTAGAGAAGCAACAGAAGAGGGTAGAGTGTAGCTAGATGGGTAGTCAGATATATGCCTCCTTTTCTCATTTCTTCTTTCAAATAGGGTAATTCTACATTTATGTATAGTTTAATGATATTTTTACAAGATATTCTTTGGGAAAGAGTTCTGATACTTGAAAAACTGCACTTTTGCTACTTTTTAAAAATAATGCCCTCCTCTAGGAGGAGAAATACAGACAGGGAGGAAGCATGTAAAACTTCAGGCAGTTATTACCTTCTACATTTGGCAGCGCTGTATTTCAGTCTGCTGTCCACCACCCATAGGGGACAGTTCTTCAGTCAGTGATCTTTTGTGGTTACTATTTATCTGAAAAATTTTCTCCTACTCCATCCCTGTATAACTTAGACTTTCCTAAAGTGCAAACCTCATTTTTCTTCTCACATTCCTATACTGTCCATCTTCCATAGTCTTCCTTACTTAGTCCTTTCTCTATAGAAACATAATTTCAGCTGCAGAAAATTGGTATATTGTATGTATAATTAAGCCTGTGGTCTGAGATCCATAGCCATTCATACATCACACCTATACTTGATAGGCCCAGCACCTGAATATAAATTATTCAATTTGGATAAATTAATTTTACTTATTTACCTAAAATGATTTATTTATTTAATTAAGATTTGGTGGATCCGGGATTGTATGGCCATGGATTATTTATTTATTTAAAAGTAGAGCTGGGGTGGGAGGAGAGAGAGAGAGAGAGAGCGAGAGAGAGAGAGAGAGAGATCTTCCATCTGCTGTTTCATTTGTCAAATCGCTAAGTCTGGGCCAGACCAAAGCCAGGAACCAGGAACTCCACTGTGTTCTCACACATGGTTAGCATCTGCTGCCATCTCAGCCTTTTTAACAGGGAGTGGAAACAGAACAGCTGAAGCTTGAACTGGCACTCCAATATGGGATACCAGTGTTGCAAGCCAGGCTTAACCTACTGCACTAGAACACTGATCCCTGAATAAATTAATTTTAAAAACACAAGTGATTAAGTAGCCAGTTAAGACACTGGGTCTCATATCATTTTGGGTTGAATTTTTGGCTCCAGCTTCTGACCCTGGCTTCATTCTAATGCAGGCCCTGAGAGGCAGTGGTAATGGCTCCAATAATTGGGTTCTCGTCATCCCCATGGGAGATGTAGATTGAGTTCCTAGCTTCTGGCTTCAGCTCCCCAGCTATTGTGGGCATTTGATGAGTGAACCAGTAGACAAGAGTTCTCTTTCTCTCATAAATAAATAAATTTAAAAAAACCTACAAAATGTGTACATAATCAACATTAAATGCCGATTTTAAACTTTGTGTTAAGCCTTTTTTTAATATTCAGAAATGGCATGTCACCATGAATATTTCTTTGGGAGGAATCTTCACCACCTTCTTCATTGTCTAGTTTTGATAAGGAATTGTACTCAAAGAATACAATTAGAATAGTTTAATCCTTTACTAAATCTTCAGAAAATTGTCTGAAAGGTTATGTATTGTTAATGTTCAGAAAGTTTACTCTAAAATCTACTTTCACCATTTCACTCTTTCACTCTTGGCTCACCAGTCTTGCAGATGTCACATAGTCTCTTCCTTTTACAAACCAAACTTCTAAAGATTATTTCTCATTGGCCAAAATGACATCTGATTTCTCTACTACTCACTTTAATGTTATGATGCACATTTTATGGGTTCAGGTCATCATCTTTTCTCTTTCTTGATCTTATTATTCTGTTGCTATATAAAATGACTACAGAATTTACTGTCAAAATAACAAATATTAATTTACACACAGCTCTCTAATTTGGGCAGCACTTGGGAGACATTGCTTTTCTGTGCTCCACATGAAAACAGCATAAGAAAGTCAAATAGAATTGTAACATCCACTTCTAAAATGGCTTTGTTCAAGCATCTGCAAAGTTTGCATTGGCAGATGGATAGGAGCTCTGGTGGTATTCTACACATAGAAGCCTTGGTTTCCCTCCTTCTAACCTCTCCAGGGGGCTAGATCACATTTGCACAGTGTTAGTATCAGGATAGTAGAATTTCTCAAGTGGAGGATGGTGTGCCCAAAAAGACAAAAGGAGAGGCCACTTGGGTTTCTTACAACTGAAGCTAAGACCTTGAAACCATCACTTCTACCATAACTAATTGAATACAAATACAAGAGGAATGGCTGCATGAGATTATGAATGGCAATACAATATGGTTAACCGAGGTCATCAGTGAGACAATCTGCCGTGCACTTCTGTCATGGAAATCCATAAAATCTCAGAATTTAACAATATGGATTAATTATATTTTTCATACTTAATACCAACTATGAAAAGAAATAGACATTGATCAAGTTATTAAGCAACTATTGTAAAATTAGGAGATGAGGACAATAGAAAATGGTTCCTAGGAAGAGTAGCATGGACAAAGTTCCCGTGCTTATGTGGAAACATGCAAAATACAAGGAAGGCTGGAGTGGTTGAACCACAGAAAGCAAGCTCATTATATGAGATGAGGCTAAGGATAAAAGTGGGTCTTGCAAGCTCTTTGGGACTAAATTATGGGAGCTTTTTCCTTACTCCAAGTAAAATGAGAGATTATTCATGGGTTCTAAGCTTGGAAAATGACATGTTGATTTGCCTTAAAAGAATCACTTTGGCTGACTGCAGAGGCCAGATGGAGTGGAGGTGGAGGGAATGACTATGACACTTCAGAGTTATGTGGCACAGATGCTTGATGATACCAGATAGATAAGAGGGATCAAGTGGATGACTGTATAGAATTATAACAGAAATGGATGAAGAATTGGGTATATAAAGGGTAAGGTGTAGAAATAATATATTGGGGATGACTAGACAAATGGGTGGTACCAGTTCCTTCTGGGGAGAACTCTGGGAGAGAAATTTTGTATTCCTTTAGATCTTTCCTAGCAGATATTGAGATAGAATTTGGTTTCATGGAAATTAAGCTGATAGGAAGTATGAGCTGTCCTTATGTAACATAAAATAAATCATGGAATAAATACAGATCCCTGAAGGAAATGTTTAAACAGAATGGAGAAAGTTTCTCCTTGGATAAAATTGGGACAATAATATCACTTGCTTCATAACATTTACCATTAGGCATAGCACCACTTCATAATCTTTAACATTAAGCATAGCACTCAGCATATAGTAAACACTCAATAAATGTTACTTATTATTATTATTGTTATCGTTGCCTTAGTATTATTATTATTTCTATTTGCTGTTTTATGGGATTAGAACTACATTTATTTTAATAAAAATCAGAGGAGTTCAGTCAGAAAATCAAATGCCTGTGATTGTTTGCTAGAAATGCTGGAATGGAAAAGATAGATTCTAAAAAAAGTCAGCTTCAGCTGATGCACAAAATCTCAGCTGAAAGATCAAATGGCTCCTTTTAAATAATATGCTCACTCAAGCACAGGGAAAGCTTGAAATATGGAAAAGGTGAAACAATACTCTGCCTGAGAGATCCTGTCAAAGCAGACGTTCGTGGTGAACTCTACTTACTCAGAGGTACAAAGTGAAAACTCTGACTAATGCACATCTCGAAGTCCAAATCCGACCTCTCATCCACACAGCCTGGTTCCACATGACCTTCCAGTCTCTTCCATAAGTTGTAAAGAGACGGCTTCTCCGACAATGTCAGCAGCCTAAATATGCCTTGCTCTGTCTTACAGGTCTTTTCTTCACATCGCTGTAGTCAGGATCATTTTGTGTGCCTCTCTGGTCATTCCTTGTGTCAGGCAATAGCAACAGTGTAGGGAACAGAGTTTAATCATGGAGTTCACACCTGCTATCCATTTATAAATTCATCAAATGTTCATTCATTAAACATTTATCAAAAGCCTACTGCAATGCATTCAGACACATTTCTAGATTTTAGTAATCCAGAAAACAAACTCTTAGGAATTTGCGTTCTAATGATCAGGGGCAGAAATGAGGAGAATTTTAAAATGGAACAGAATAAATAAATGAGAGGAAATAATTTTCCTTAATAGCTAGTATTGATATTTCTTATTGGTAATAAAATGGACTGGAGTAGAGGAAGTGGTAGGTGTGTATTTTATATTAAATAAGATAAAGGATCCACACCTGACACTCTGGGGTCTAGGATTTCAGGAGGAATAAACACTGAGTTCAAAATGTCTGGGGTAGGCATTTGGTGCATTGGTTACTGTGATACTTGAGATACCCCCTTCCCATGTCAGATGCCTGCTTCCAAGTCTTGCTTCCACTTCTGATTCCAGCTTCCTGCTAATGCACACCCTGGCAGAAAACAGGTGGTGGCTCAGGTATCTGGGTCCCTGGCACCCATATAAAAAACAAAATCGAGTTTAGGGATCCTGGTTTCATCCTGGCCTAGCTGTGTCTGTGGTAGGCATTTGATGAGTAAATGTTCAGATAGAAAATCTTTTTCTGTCTTTCCCCTCTCTGTGTCTCTCTTCCTTTCAATTAAATTTATTTCAAAAATTAAAATTAAAAGCTTAAGTGCTAAACACAAACAATATAATAATATTGGAACATTGTATGAACAGTAAAAAGTCAGTGTTAATTCATAGTTCATTAGCCAAGAGTGGTATGGGATGAAGTGAGAGAAGTAGGCCAGGACCATAAAATATAGTCTCATGCCTGTGCTGAGGAGTTTGCTTTTTCCTGTATGTGCAGTGGAAAATCATGTGAGAGTTTTTAACAGGGGAAATATACAACTTGATTTATGCTTGGCAATTGTCGCTTTGGGTGCTCTGTGTTGAACAGACGAGAGGAACTTCAGTGAGATAATTTAGGATGCTACTTCAAGAGAAAAATAAGGTAGTTTGGCCACAGTGGCAAAACTGAGAAGACAGACAATTGGATATTGGATTCAAGACACACCTCTGTTAAAAAAGGAAAGCTTCTAGATTTATGGAGTCACTTGCAAGAAATGAAGTTTGTGATAGTAAGATGTGTCAGTGCACGGAGACTATGTTAAGTACAACACCAGAAAGATGCAATGGTATGTTTACCTTGATTATTTGAAGCAGATTTTATGATTTTAAAATGTTTAATAAATAATTGTTTTTGATAGGTAATATAAATTCCTAGGCATTTCTTCCATATGGTTATAGAACTTGATAGTCAAATTACAAATCTTGCCTTCTGTAAAAGACAGAGTTCTTTTTTATCTTAAGTCTATCTTGATATAGAGGAGGACTGGATACAAAGAGGCTTACATGTCAACTCCGCTAGAAATGATAATAATAATAATAAAATACACAAATATTTAATTTACTCTTAAAATATTTGATACAATGAAAGAGCAAATCCTGATGATCTAAAAGATATTACTTGCTTTTGCATTTCTTATTTTCCATAATGGAAATGATTTAGTGAAAAATGCATACTGAAAGTCAGAAGATATATTTTGGTTGTGATGGGGATATGGTATGTCAGAAATGTTTCATGAACTAGCTATATGATAAACTGCTTTCTCTGAATATGACTCATTTCCCAGTTTATAGAGTTACAATGTTCCTTCCTACTCTGTGATTCAAAGATAATTATGCACATTGCATATAAGCCATTTTAGGGAAAAGGAGATTTGAAATGCAATTCTTAATATCCTGATTTTTAAAGATTTATTTTATTTATTTGAAAGGCAGAGTTAAAGAGAGAGAGGGAGAGGCAGAGAGAGAGTAATCCTTCTGCTTGTTCATTCCCCAAATGGCTGCAGCAGCCGGAGCTGGGTGAAACCGAAGCCAGGAGCCATGACCTTCTTTTGGCTCTCTCATGTGGGTGCAGGGACCCAAGCACTTGGACCATCTTCCACTGACTTCCCAGGCACATTAGCAGGGAGCTGGGTGCGAATTGGAGCAGCCGAGACTTGAACCAGCACCCATATGTGATGCCTGCATCACAGGCACAAGATTTATCCCTACAACACAAGGCTGGCCCATAATGTCCCGATCTTTAAATGTGAAATTGAACCACTAAGTGATTTGGAGTCTTGGCCTAAGTATCTCACATGCTAAATAGCGCACACTTATTTTGTATATTGAATACTTAGTTTGTATGTTGAAATCCCTCACACATGCTCACAAACTACTTTTTCAATCCTCATGTTTTCATAACCAAATCATAACATTCTGTCTTTGAATAGCAATGAGTGTAGGTGAAGATATTTTCCAGACTTACAAGTGAGTGTGATAATCCTTAAGGAACATCTGGAAATTATAAAGTAATTAATATAAAATTAGATTATAATGTACATATTTCTAAACATATCAACTTTTCAAACCCTTTATGTATGAAATTGCCTGTGAATAATCCTTTTTTAAAGTTGATTTTTAATTGATGTAATAATTATAAATATTTACAAAATACAGTGTGATGTTCCATCTTGGGCTCTAGCCCCCGCAGCCATGGTTGGAAGACAGGTGACCCCATGGCCTAACCACAGGTGTCAGCTGCATCCCTACCTTAGTGGGATTCGCTGCTCCTACTTCCCTGCCTGTGTCCTCCACCAAAGGTTTAAGAGGACCTGTTCTGAACATGTGGCTCTCTCTCCATCTCTCTCTCTCTCTGTCTCTTGATCTCTCTCTTATGCTCTCCTCCCTCTTTTCCTTCTCATTCCTTTCCTCTGGTCTATCAGGTTTCCCCCAATAAACCCTTCCTCTTATAAAAGAAAAATTCAGTGTGGTGCTTCAATATATGTGCTCATTGTATAACAATAAAATCAGTGTAATTAGCATATTTAAATATTTGTTACTAGAAATAAATTTTGTTTAACATCTAAATAGCTTTTAGATAAAATACCACAAAACCGTAAAGTCAAGTGTGTTTAAGCATTGCTTAAATGCAGTGATTGGTCTTTGTGCTCATGCATGCTTTATTAATGCATATGTCATTAAACCGGCATGCAGTCTTTCATGCACATATGCACATGTTCAAAGCTCTAAGACTGGTGTGTAGTATATTTTAGCTCTTGCATTATTATGCAGAGTATATTAATGGCCAGCTTTAATACACTGTATTCCCTGAGCTGGTTGTCATACTTCTCCTTAGTGATGTATTTGGTTATAGTGTGTTGGGTGTCTACATGAATGTTATTGATGATTTAAGCAACTTGGCTCACGGGCTCTTTTAATAACTCCTGTAGAAGAAGAGGTAATAATACTGGACAATACTGTCATCTGTCATAGAATACTTCAGAATGTTCCCATTAAGAGAGAACCACTCAGCAGTTTTTCCAGGTGTTACCTATCAGCTACAAATACCTCCTTATTTTCAGTTTTACTCTGTGCCAACATAAATTAATAGTGGACTTACAAGTTAATTTCTGCTACTATCCAGTGCTTTCTCTAGGAGTGTGTAATGAATTCAGGCACGGGAGTGATACATCTCTTATGTTATCGACAACAATGCTTTTATTTAAAACATTTATTTTATAACTTAGTAAGACATAAAATGATCTAACAAAAGCCTAAGTAAAATCACAGAGCTTACCTGTTCCCATACATCAATACCATGTAGAATATCAAGTTATAAGGATATATAAGTTAGTGTAGTAGCTAGAGTATATTGCTAAGAAAGAGTCCTTTAGGGTGTGAAGATCCTAGTAGAAATCATATTTCATTCCTACAGTAGTAGAACCATGGACACATAATGAAAACACCCCAAATCTGTCTTCTTTCTTAAACTGAAGATAACAGAGGTAGTACTTCAGAAGATAAGTTATTGGTAAAATCCTTATTATTCTTGGCAAATGTTAAGTATTTTACCAATTATAGATGCTGCTATTAATTTTATTGTGAATATTAATGTTAATAATCACAGGAAATAGGCAATATGTCTATGTTTTATAATTTTAAAACACATAAATTAATTACTTATCACTTCCACTAACAAAAGTTAGAGTCTAATTTCTCCCCATCGACTACTGGCTATGTTAATTGCTTGCTCATAACAAATATGGTGGGGCAAGTCATATGTTATGGTAAAAGTCTCTTCTGGTGCCCTCTCTTGTGTGGGAGGACTCTGAGTCCCCAGGATCACTAAGTTAACTGAGAAAAGATAATTGTAAAAATTAAGAGTTGGAATCTGAGAGGTAGGTAGAGGAAGTGTTGGAGTGTGGGTGGGAGGGAGGGTGTGGGGGGAGGTGCCACTATGTTCCTAAAACAGTACAAAGGAAATACATGAAATTTGTATAACTTAAATAAAAATATATTTAAAAAAATAAAATATTGAAGGGACTGGCATTGTGGTAAAACAGGCAAAGCCGCAGCCTGATACTTTAGTATCTCCTGTGGGTGCTGGTCTGTGCCCCAGCTGCTCCACTTTCAATCGAGCTCCCTGATAAGGGCCTGGAAAAAGCAACAGAAGATGGCCCAAGTGTTTTGGCCCCTGATACCCAAATGGGAGACACAGATAAAACTCCTAGCTCTTGGCTTAAGCCTGGCCTAGAGCTGGTTGTTGCAGCCATGGTGGGTATGAACCAACAGATGCAAGATATCTCTCTCTCTCTCTCTACCTCTCTCTTTCCCTCTCCATCTCTCTCTAGAACTTTGACTTTCAAATAAGCTAAAAAAATTGTTTTTTTTTTTTAAAGAAGTTATTGAAGTCATCATGCTAAAACCACATAAAGCTTAACAGATGAATAAGAAATGCCACTGTTCCATTTCCAGTGGTGTGATGCTTACAGCTTAACTGTACCCTGTAGCAACTGCCAGTGATCTGACTGTCACTGTAGAGAGATCTTGTGCATGATGCTATTGTTTCAAGCCACTATTTGGGCAAATCTTTCTTTTTTATTTATTTGACAGGTAGAGTTACAGACAGTGAGAGAGGGAGACAGAGAGAAAGGTCTTCCTTCCGTTGGTTCACTCTCCAAATGGCCACTACAGCTGGAGCTACACTGATCCGAAGCCAGGAGCCAGGTACTTATCCTGGTCTCCCATGCGGGTGCAGAGCCCAAGCACTTGGGACATCCTTCACTGCCCTCCCGGACCACAGCAGAGAGCTGGACTGGAAGAGGAGCAACCGGGACTAGAACCCGGTGCCCATATGGGATGTCGGTGCCGCAGGTGGAGGGTTAATCAAATGAGCCATGGCACTGGCTCCATGGGCAAATCTTTCAAGCAGTATTGGGTTACTAGAGGTCTGTATTCCTACTTCATCTCACTCTAACTTTATACCATTTACATTTCTTTCTCTCAACATTTTAGTAATGTACTTTTCCTATCATTAATAAAATATTATTATAAAATATAAATATTTTAAGTGGCAGTACTATATTCATTATAGGTGTCTGTTTAACAGGTGATGATACATGGAGGTTAAGAGATGGCAGACTGTCATTACCCACGAAGTACATATGGATACAGTTACGCAGCCTTTTGCACAAGACAGCGTGGTTCAGTGTTTTTTTTTTTTTTTTTTGCACACATGCAAGCACAAAATAACTTGCTAATAAAAGGGTGTGGATTTAGAAATATTGAACACACGGTTGCCATCTGCACAGCCATCACACTGCAGTTTTGCAGCTTCACTTACAAAGCACCACTCTGCTCAAAGTGCTCAATAAAGGCAGGCAGATGTGGATATCCCAGATGTCACAGGGTTTCACATATAATGGGAAGACACCTTCAAATGATTACCCACTCTTGGAGAGTGTGTTAAATCACCTGGGTCATAGACCTGTAGGGTATTAGATCTCACACAAACACTCTAGACTTCATTACAACATTCTCCCCATCCTCCAAATTGGGAAAAAAAAAAAAAAAAAATGGCCTGCACTAGCCGAAACAGCTTCCAAACCATTATCAACTTATTCTGATTTTCATCAGCAGTGTTTAGTTAATTGATTAATTAAAAGCCATAGCACATTGATGAAGTTGTTCTATTTGTTTCGAAAAACAATTATTAAACATTGCACTGAAGCCACATTAAAGGACGATACTCATTCCGCAGTTTTGCTGCAGGAAAAGTTCATATGAGATGATTTTTCATAGCTTTTCTCACCTCATAATTAAAACTAAACACCTCCCTGTCTCAAAATTGAGTTCAGTGATGGAGTCATTATCTCTTCACAAAATGGCTAGTTTGTGGCAGAAATGTAAGCTTGCCACAGATTCGTTCTCAAACTCCTGCATTCTTCCCTGATACAATTTGACAATTTCAAGTGTATTGAAAAACTGAGACCCTCTCAAACTCAGTAGAAAGGCCAGCCTCATAGGAAACTTGAAGTTAATGTGCACTAAAGAAAAGTTAGGGGTGGGTGTCTGGCCTAGTAACATAAGATCCTGGCTGGGAACCTGCATCCCACATTTAGAGTATTTGGGTTTGGCCAGCACCATGGCTCACTAGGCTAATCCTTCGCCTGTGGCGCCAGCACACCGGGTTCTAGTCTCGGTCGGGGTACCAACTTCTGTCCTGGTTGCTCCTCTTCCAGTCCAACTCTCTGCTGTGGCCCGGGAAGCCAGTGGAGGATGGCCCAAGTGCTTGGGCCCTGCACCTGCATGGGAGACCAGGAGAAGCACCTGGCTCTTGGCTTCGGATCAGCGCGGTGTGCCGGCCGCAGCAGCCATTGGAGGGTGAACCAATGGAAAAGGAAGACCTTTTTCTGTCTGTCTCTCTCACTGTCTACTCTGCCTGTCAAATAATAAAAAAATTAAAAATAAATAAAAAAATAGAGTATTCGAGTTTAATTTGTGGCTCCTACTGCTGACTCCAGCTTCCTGGTAATGCAGTTCCTGGGAGGCAACAGATGATAGAAGGTGATAGATTCCCTCCCTCCCTCACGTGAGACCCAGATTGAATTCGTTGTTTCTGATTTTTCTTTTTTTTTTCTTTTTTTCTTTTTTGACAGGCAGAGTGGACAGTGAGAGAGAGAGACAGAGAGAAAGGTCTTCCTTTTGCCATTGGTTCACCCTCCAATGGCCGCTGCGCACCGCGCTGATCCGATGGCAGGAGCCAGGTGCTTCTCCTGGTCTCCCATGGGGTGCAGGGCCCAAGGACTTGGGCCATCCTCCACTGCACTCCCTGGCCACAGCAGAGAGCTGGCCTGGAAGAGGGGCAACCGGGACAGAATCCAGCGCCCCGACCGGGACTAGAACCCGGTGTGCTGGCACTGCAAGGCGGAGGATTAGCCTAGTGAGTCGCGGCGCTGGCTCTGATTTTTCATCTTGACCCAACCCCAATGATTGTGAGCATTTGGGGAGTGACCTAGTGGATGGAAGCTTTCTCTGTCTCCATCTGTCTGTCTTTCATATACATGAAATAAATGTAAAAAAAAAAAATTCTCTTGACCTAGTTTGTAAAAGGCAGTAGTTTAGGAAAACATTTGTGTTGAACATTCTGTTTTTACCTCTTTCCTCACTATCATTGCAACTTTCATTAGTCTCTCTGCAACTGGGGAATTTCCAGTACCCCCTCCACCTCTGTTTTGTCAATCTGTTTTCCTGGTATGCCTTTAATGTACAAGATTTTCAAGGTCCAACTATTTGGGGATGAGATGAGAAAAAGCAGATTTTTTGTCTGCTCCTAATGTTCTCTGAAATATGTGACAAGCCCTGCAGGAAATAACATTTTGGATGCCAAACTCTCATTACCACATTAATTGCCTCTGTCATGACAGTTTGGGCCTGAGCAAATGGCTGGGAACCTGCTGTGCTCCTCAAGAGAGCAGCGCAGGCCAAGGGAAAGTGGGTCTGGAGTTCCCCAAGCAGTCAGCTAAAAGGTGCTGCTATCAGAGCATGTTCTGATTTCATCTTCACCACTGCTAAATCAGTGGAGGAGTGGCTGTCAAAAATCTTTGTCTCTAAAAACATATAGGCAATATTCATGTAAACAAAGTTAAAAGAGGGTTAAATGCAATTTCATCAGCAGGGCATTTCGCAATAAATAATTGTCCGATTGACTGCATGTCAAAGCAACAAAAGGTGAAGGGGGTGGGTAGAGGGTCTGAAGATAAAAGCTCCAAATGCGCTTTCAGCTTCCCTTCATCTGAAGCTGAATGAACACAAGGTAATCAGAGCAGCTCACGAGAGGGCAATTTGAAGAGTGGATAGTAAGTAACATTCGAAGTCAAAGCAAAATGCGAAAAAAAAAATCCTCAATACTCCCCCCAATATAATTAATCTTAAAATATTCTTTTTAATTAATGTAATTGAGGGTTTAATTATTGAAAGTCAGGTTAAAGATGAAAAGTATAGAGCAATTAAAATGATTATTTTCTTTCTTCAAACCCTACAGGAAAATCAAATGCAGCTTTTCTCTCCAATCCTTTCAACTTCGGCAGTATTTCCATATTTAAGTAATTAAAAGATTGAAGGGAGGCATTGACAAGGAGAGGGTGAAGAGATTATTGGAAAAGTCTTACTGAACAGAAAATGTAGCTGTTTTTGAACTGTTGCTGGTCACAAAGGAATTTCAAGGATTTAGATTTCAATAATATGACTATTATCATATAAGGAGAATGTCAGTGTAAAATGGCACAATCTTTTTTATATAGTGATAGAAAAATAAGGCTACAGGGTGGGCGTTTAGCTTAGTGGGTGAGTTGCCATTAAGACGTTAAGATGTTGATATCTCACATCATGGTGTCTGGATTTAATTCCTGACTCTGTCTCCTGACTCCAGCTTCTTGCTAATGTGTTCCATGAGAAACAGTCATGATGGTTTAAGTAGATGGGTTCTGGTCACACATGTGTGACCCCTGGATTGAGTTCCCAGCTCCTGTTTTTAGTCAGTCATAGTCTGGTTTCTTAGAGGCATTTGGGGAATGAACCAGCAGATGGTACTGCTCTCTCTCTCTCTCTCTCTCTCTCTCTCTCTCTCTCTCCCACTTGAATAAAAATAAATAATAAAGTGGGAGAAAAATGTTTGTGCATCTATATGCACCACTTACTATCTTTTATTAGAATAAAGACTATGATACTGAAATAAAGAAGCCCTTGAAACAGCTCAGATAAGAGAGAAGTTTAATCATATTTTACACAAGAGTCTGGTTAATCCAGCATAAGGGAATAGCTTTGTACATGACATGCAGAGACTCAGGTATTTTTTCATTTTCTTCTCTATCACCTCCGTCCATGAATGATCTATTTCTCTGGGTGGTGGAAGCTGGGTCACTGGCACTTTTGGCATTTAGCCTGAGGAAAATGGAAAGAGCATGAGCAGCAGCAACTGCATTTTGAAAGATGCAGACTTGAAGGAGCCCATGTTGTTGCAGTCTGTTGCCAAATCCTAACCACCTGGAGATACCAAGAAAAGCTGGAAAAATGGAGACTTTTAAGTCAGGAGCCACGTATCCACATATAACACAACAGCGTGATTCTAATACTAAAAAGAAAAAAGTGTGTATGTGGGGGGGAATACATTGACAATAGGAGTCAATGTCATCAAGTCTAATAATGGAAAGTTATTGAGCTATGTCAATATATTTTAAAATATTAATTTGATAGAATAGTGGAACTTCATGAAATGATTTTGTTACTTAGGGCATTGCCTGCATAACATTGTTAAGTTTCTACTCCTCTCTCCTCACTTTTTTTTTTTTTACTTTTTTTTATTTAGTTGAAAGGCAGAAAGAGAAAAATTCCCCCTCTCTGGTTTACTCTCAACAGTCACCAACAGCTGGGTGCTGGACCAGGCTGTAACCAAGAGCCAGACACTCTATCCACGTTTCCTAGATGAATGGCAAGGACTCATGCATTTGAGCCGTCATCTGGTACCTTCCATTGTTCGCATTAGCAGGAGGCTAGAATTGGAAGCAGAACCAGGATGCAAACCAACCAAGACACTTTGATATAGGATGCAGGTGTACCAAAATTTCTGCTCCAAACACTCCCTGCACCCTCCACCTCACCCCCCCCCCAAAAAAAAAAACCTGTTTATCATTGAAAGCAAGATGTCTTCTGGTCAAATATTACCCCTCAAGCTAACTGATGAAAACAAGTAAGATGCAATACAGCTTCATCAGTGACCTCTGGTAGATCTCAAAATATATTATAATGTGATTTCTATGATAAATGGCACACCTACCAGCTGCCTTGAAATATCAGAATATAAAAGGAAGAAAGAAGGGTTGCACCCAAGTTCTGAGAAATCCCTGCCTACTTCAAGAAAAGGCATGAATATCCTTCCCATTTATTACCATATTGCACCAATTAATTCTTTTTTTAAGATTTATTTATTTATTTGAAAGTCAGAGTTACACAGAGAGAAGGAGGGGCAGAGAAAGAGAGAGAGAGAAAGAGACAGAGAGAGAGAAAGAGAGAGAGAGATCTTCCATCCACTGGTTCACTCCCCAGTTGGCCACAATGACTGGAGCTGCACATAACTGAAGCTAGGAATCAGGAGCTTCTTCTGGGTCTCCCACACAGGTGCAGGGGCCCAAGGTCTTGGGCCATCTTCTACTGCTTTTCCAGGGCATAACATAGAG
Source organism: Oryctolagus cuniculus (assembly GCF_964237555.1). Classification (NCBI taxonomy): domain Eukaryota; kingdom Metazoa; phylum Chordata; class Mammalia; order Lagomorpha; family Leporidae; genus Oryctolagus; species Oryctolagus cuniculus. The sequence goes on along the minus strand of NC_091440.1, from coordinate 54,511,879 downwards.
CTGGATCAGAAGTGGAGTAGCCAGGACTAGAACCGGCACCCATATGGGATGCTGGCACTACAGGCAGTGGCTTTATCAGCTATGCCACAGCACTGGCCCCAACATCCCTTAATTCTGAGTGTTGAAAAGTTAATTTTCCAGCAAAACCTCTGCATCTCCATTTTTTGCTAATAAATAAACTTGTGCTATTGATGTTTCCTTATTGGCTTTATAACACAGCCTGGACAATGAGTCCCATCCTGAGGATCTTGGGACCAACATTGCACTGGTAACACTCATCTAAAATTTGTAGCATGGAAAAAAATTTTTTTTCCAATTATTGCAGCTACAAATACATATGTGTCAGCTGGGTTAGGCTGCAGTATCCAGAAGTTTTGGTAAGCACCAGTCTGGATGTAGCTGTGAAAGTATTTTTTAAGCACAAATTAACATTTAAATCATTAATTTGAGTAAAGTGGATATTGTCCATAATATGGTAGACTTCATCCAATCTCCTGAAAGCATTAATGAAAATGAGTTGATATTCCCTGAGGTAGAGGGAATTGCCCCTTAGGCTGCATTGAAATTCAACCTGTATCACTTCTTCCCTGGATTTTCATCCTGCCTGCCTCCTGTGCAGATTTTTGGGCTGGTCAACCAGGCTCCACAATCAAGTGAGCCAATTCTCTCTCTCTCTCTTTCTCCCCCACCTTACTAGTTCTGTTCAGTTTCTTTGGAGAACCCTAACACACTACAAACACAAAAACACACTTATATATGTTATATATTAAATATTATAATATGATCCACAGAGTTTAAAATAAGGAATATTCCTGATTTTTAGGATACTGAAGTTGATTAATCAGATAACATTATTGATTATGTTATTAATTCTTTAAAAATTCAGGATTAATTGTTTTACTTTATATTGAATTTAGAGAGATTTGTGAAAATCTTAGTTGCTTTTTGTTTTCTCTTCCATCTCCTTCATTTCTCAATTGGCCAATTTACTTCTATGCTGTGTGATACATACATTTTTCTTAACTATTATCTTCTTCATATGTTTTAAATATTTCATTTGTCTCCTCTGTTTTTTTAGCAGAAAGGATATAATTCAACCAGTTTTCTCAACCTTTTATTTTGAAGATTTAAATGACATTGTTTTAGGTGAATTTCTGTCATACTTTAATAATAATTTGGGTTTTGTTTGTAATATCATCTGAAAATAGTTTGCTTTTTTCTTTAATGGATCAATTATCATTTACATTTGTTGATAAGAACACATTCCATCTTGGTTTTATCACCTTGTTTTATGTTCATAGTTTGCATTTTTTCCTTTTAAAATATATTGCCTCTGTTGTCTGTTTTCTCTCTTTTTATTGTTCTTGAGATTACCTTATAGTAACACCTTCATCCTTCATAAAATATCCTGAGTTCTGTATTTGAATAGATTATTAGTTTCTTCCTATGGAAAATGATAAAATTATGTCTTTTTTCCTCAGTTTCCCCATGTTTCTTTTTATTGGCAGATTAGGTCTATGGTACACTTTTTCTTGGAGTTCAATTTTCTACATGAAATTTACTTACACTTCTATCAATTCATTTGTTAGGTTTGTGTTTTAATGTTTGACTCCTATTTCTAACACCTTTTGCTCAATTTTTATTAGCTCTTTAATTATTCTTATACTATATGTTGCTGCTCATTAAACTTAGTTTCTGTGGGGAGCAATCCAGACTAGACTAAGTTACTCGAATTAAGACTTGTTCTGTGCATCTGCTCTCCCACAGTATGGCGCTGGGAGAGAAGTAAACAGCTTCTGCACAGCTGCCTCCAGTTCAACTAATAAATTGTAGGACTTGCTCCTGATTGGAGGAGAGCAGCGTACTCGGCGTGTGGGCAGCCGAGTTGGGATTGGCGGAGGAGGACTATAAAGGAGGAGAGAGACGGCATGCACCGGGGAACATCTATGGGGAACATCTAAGGGAACACCTGTGCAGCCCCCCAGAAGAGCCGGCCGGCGGTGTGCCGCTCCCCTGCGGAAGTGGGGAATGTGGCCAGGGGGAACTGCCCTTCCACGGAGGTGGAAGGGATAGTAGCCAACCCGGGAAGAACCAGCAGCAAACCCGGGGAGGGCCGAGCAGACGAAAGAACAGCGCAGGGTCCTGTGTTGCTCCTCCACGAAGAGGGGGAGCGACAGTTTCATAGTGCAGTACATTTTATGCTTGTGATTGAAGATTTGGCTAAATTTTCAACTACCAACTCTGGAAGATCACATTCATTCTCTGCTTGAGAACTTAAAGAGAATCTTGGTGGGGGGAACCTACTGGTCTGTAGCTTTTATAATTAAAGATCTTGGCTGCATATAAAATGTTTTGTCTAATCTTTACCTTATTTAGAATATTTTGAGCCCAATATAGTTTCAAGTTGAAAAATGGTATAGAGAAGCCTAAAAAATGCTTATTTTATTTTGTTGCTTTCCTTATGACTAACTTAATCTTTTACTTTGCTGCAGAAGTATTTATTTCTTTATATTTAAATTCCAATAACTTTAATAGGATATATTTTAATACTGACTATTGTTCTTTATTTTCTTCTGACATATAATACAACCTTTAATATGTTAATTCAAAACTTCTTGTTATGTTTTAGAACATGTATTCTATTAGTATGGGGCATTCTCCTTGGACTATCTTTTAAATCTATCATTTTCTTTCTAATTGTTTCTTAATCCCTACTTTATTTGTGTGTATTTTCAATTAATTTCTCATGTCTATCCTGAATAATCCTTTCTATATTTCCACAGGGTCTATTTTCTACTCAATTTGTTGTGTTTTTTTTTTAAAGATTTATTTATTTCTTTTAAGGTCAGAGCTACAGAGAGAAAGGGATAGGCAGAGAGAGAGAGAGAGAGATAGAGAGAGAGAGAGATTGTCTATCCACTGCTTCACTCTCGAGATGACCAGGACTGGGGCAGGTCAAAGACGGGAGCCACTTTCTTCTGAGTCTCTCATGTGGAAGGAAGGAGCCCAAACTCTTGGGCCATATTCTGTTGCATTTCCCAGACTATAAGCAGGAAGCTGGATCTAAAGTGGAGCAGCTTGGTCATAAACTGACTCCTTTATTGGATGCCAGCCATCACGGGTGGCGGCTTTACCTGCTACACTGTAATGCCCTCAATTTCTTCTTAGAAATTTTTTTTTCTTTAAGATAGAGTTCCATGTCAGGAAAGACAGACAAAAAGAGATTTTCCATCCACTAGCTTACTCCCCAAATGGCTAGAACAGATGGGCATGGGTCAGGCAGAAGCCAGGAGCAAGGAACTCCATCTGGTCTCCCATGTGAGTGGTCGCTCAAGTATTTGTGTCATCATCTACTGCTTCGCAGGCACATTAGCAAAAAGGTGCATTGGAAGCCCAGCAGCCAGGATTTACACTGACACTCCAAGATGGGAAGTGAGTGTCCCAAGCAGTATTTAACCCAGTGCACCACAATTCTCCCCTCCCTTCACTCAATTTTATCTTACATCCTAAGATTAGTTCCCTTTGTTTTCCTTCTTAAATGTCATTGGTTCACGATTTGGTAGTTCATGTGTTTTTCACTTATCCTCAGACACTTTCTTCTCTGAGTTCTTATGTTTTTACTCTGAGGCAGAGGAGGTACCAGACACAGGTTCTAAAGTTCTAAGCCAATTCTCCTTTGCCAAATATATTTCTTTTATTCCCCCCTGATACACAATACAAAACTAAGGATCATTATTATTTTGTTTTTACTGTCTCAGCTTAATGTTAATCAGAATTTTAGTCATATTATACAAATGTAAATTTTTTATGATATTGATTATTTGAAAATTCCTTTAACTTATTTCCAGATTGTGCCCTGGCCTGGTGATAAGAACACATATTCACTAGGGTAGTCATACCACTTATTTATTTTTTTAAGAGTTATTTATTTATTGGAAAGTCAGAGTTACACAGAGCCGAAGGAGAGGCAGAGAGAGACAGAGGTCTTCCTTCGCTGGCTCACTCCCAAATTGGCTGCAGCTGTGCCAATCCAAAGCCAGGAGCCAGGAGCTTCTTCTGGGTCTCCCACATGGGTGCAGGGGCCCAAGGACTTGGGCCATCTTCTGCTGCTTTCCCAGGCTATAGCACAGAGCTGGATCAGAAGTGGAGCAGCTGGGACTCGAACCAGTGCCCATATGGGATGCTGGAACTGCAGGTGGAGGCCTTACCCACTAAGCCACAGCACTGACCCCTTATACTGCTTACTTTTTGTATGCAGCCATTGTGACTGCTGCACTGAACTGATCGCTAAGTATTCAAATATCTCTGATTTTGTCTTTACTAATGAACAATTGATACAATTTGAGTTCAGTTAATTGCTAGTAGCAATTCAAATGCTACTATAAGCTCTGGGCCGGCGCTGCAGCTCACTAGGCTAATCCTCCGCCTGCGGCGCCGGCACCCCGGGTTCTAGTCCTGGTTGGGGTGCCTGATTCTGTCCCGGTTGCTCCTCTTCCAGTCCAGCTCTCTGCTGTGGCCCAGGAGTGCAGTGGAGGATGGCCCAAGTGCTTGGGCCCTGCACCGGCACAGGAGACCAGGAGAAGCACTTGGATCCTGGCTTCAGATCAGCGTGGTGTGCCAGCCGCAGCGGGCCAGCAGCAGCAGCCATTGGAGGGTGAACCAACGGTAAAGGAAGACCTTTCTCTCTGTCTCTCTCTCTCACTGTCCACTCTGCCTGTCAAAAAAAAAATGCTACTATAAGCTCTGGATTATATATATATATATATATATATATATATATATATCAATCATCATATATATATATGCAGTCAACACACAGATATACATATATATGCACACAGATATACAGATATACATATATACACACAGATATACATATATATATGCTCACTTTTGGACATGTATATCATTGATACAAGTGCATATATGTGTAACTTTATGTAATTATTATGTTAAAGTTTTGCTCAGCTGAGGAAGAAAAGAAAGAGATTAGTGAGTAGTGAAATGAGTGAGTAGAAGGTGCCTTAGGGGATATAAATCCTTGTTTTCTTTCCTCATTTATAAACAAACCCAGAGTTATGGGAAACAAAGGGAAAAAAGATACCGGAGCATAAAAGCAAATTGCTCATCGGATGATATCATCTAGTACAACACAGAGCTGTTAGACATGAAGAAAATACCACAAAACATTTTGTATAATCAGCATTCTAAACACAAATTTTCTCTTAGCATTGCAGGAGATATTGCACAGTCATTTTAAATTTCAGAGGCCACATCTTCTCCTGGGAATTTAGCAGTCTCAACAAAAGCCCACCAAAAAAAAAAAAAAAAAAAAAAAAAAAAAAAAGGAGAAAGAAAATTTATTTCCAAAGCTTTGAGACCACAAAGTGAAAAAGATACAAATGATCTTGAGCATGTGGTTGAATCCACTAACTTCTGCTGTATCTGCAGTAGTTTTTAGCCCACTCAAGTTTTTCATTGTTTAAAGCAGTTCAGTAGGAGGCTGCAAGGATTCTCATTCACCAACCAATATCTATCAGTGAGTAGCAATCTACGTGCTCAGCTTTAAAAAATCTGGTGTTCTAATGAATGTGTGGCAGAAGGTACATGACAAGATTACTGAGTAGTTCACCCTGTGGTCTCTTTTTCTCTTGGGTTTTTCTTTCCCTATAAAATCTAACCAAGCTATGTGCCACCCGAGATGGGCAATTTGTCTTTGCACCAGTTTTTCACACTTTTTAATTGGATAGTACATGGTTTGTAAGTCAGCAAACTTTCTAAAAAACTTTCAGGGGAGACTGCATCTAAAACCTCTATTAGCTATTTCATAGAGCCAGCTCTGTTTATGCAAATAGTTTCGAACCAACAACTTAACACTTAGTGGATTCTCACTCTTATTATAATAAAGAATCCCTTTGGGTAATAGCCAGTGAACAGGATGCACCGTTTGGAATGCAGGCTGTTGATCCTGCCAAGGAAATCCTTGAAGAAACCATTAAGGCGCCGAGGCTTGCTGAGGTGGTTACCAAGGTCACAACAGAGATGGCCTGCATTAACCCATCTTCTATATGCGCTTCAGAGGACCAAGCCCTGTATCCTCTAGTAGTTTACTGAGCTACTGCATCTCTAGCATTACGTATAAATAAACCACATCTTCATTTGAGGAGTGGTGAAGAATTAAAGACTAAGAGTTATCCAAAAGAAGAGGCAAGAGGCAGAATAACCTTCACAAAATAGTCACTATATTTAAGATATTTTCCTTTACTGGAATGTTTTTCCTGCTCAGGAAATGTCAGCTTCCAGTTTTCCATTCACATCATAGCCAAACAAAAACAACAAAAATACCTGGTGGTCTAGAACACACAAGATATTCAAATAGAAAAATAAATACTTCCGTTTTTATCTTTGGCAATTATAACTGGCAAACATTTAGAGTCTGAAGAATAGTTAAACACTGCAGGAAGGTACAGATGTTCCGTTTCCTTGCTAGACATATTGGGAGTACTATGTATTCTAATTTTACAAATCCCAGAGGCAGCTGATTTATTATTATATAAACTACAAGAGAGCTGTCCTTTTTCACATAAGTGCTCAGAGTTAACCCATGAGACAGACTATTTCCCACAACAAGGACTTGGTGAAATAATACTTGATTAATCTTAATGAAGCACATACAAAGACAAATATCTATGTTCTCAAACTGTTTTACCTAGAGGTTTTCAGAAGTCTCATTTTCTTTCTATTTTTCTAGATAAAACAGGATATGGTGGTGACTTTAAGGCTTAAAGTAGGGGATAGTGTTGTGGCACAGTGGTTTGAGGAATGGCCTGCAGCCCTGGCATCCCACGGGTATAAGTCCGAGTTCTGGCTGTACCACATCTGATCCAGCTTCTTGCATTTAATTTTAATTTTTATTGATTTTTTAAAAGATTTATTCTATGTATTTAAAAGGCAGAGTTACAAACAGAGAGAGAGCAGGAGAGAGAGTGAGAGTGAGAGTGAGAGCCAGAGAAACAATCTTCCATATACGAGTCTATGAGTTCATTCCCCAAATGGCCACAATAGCCAGGGCTGGGCCAGGCCAAAGCTTAACCTATTACACCACAACACCAGCCTCTCCAGCTCCCTGCTAATATATCTGGGAAAGCAGTGGAAGAAGGTGCTTGGGCTCCTACACCCATGTGGGGAACCTTTATAAATCTTCTGGCTTCTGACATTAGCCTGCCCCAGCCCTGACTATTGAAACCATTTGGGGAATGAACCAGCTGATAAAAGACTGATCTCTCTCTCTCTCTCTCTCTCTCTCTCCCTCTCTCTACTTCTCTCTCCCTCTCTCTCTGTAACTCTGCCTTTCAAATAAATAAATAAATCTAAAAAAAGAGAAGGCTTAAAGCGAGCTGTGCCTTGACCTATTACTACTCTCTAATGTTAATCAAGTTGTCTAACATCATAATTCCATTCACTTACATTTAAAGTAAAGAAAATAATAATGGTCTCTTAATTGCTCTACAGGATTCTTTTGATAAACCAAATATGAAATGTGAAAACATTTCATAAGCTACACATTTTCATATAAATATACCTTGTTTTTACATGGATTGTTCCACCAAACTTTTCTGATAGCTTTGGTAGACTAAAAGGAAACAAAAAATGAACTTCCATAACTTGTTAGTTTGTACATGTTATCCCTGAAAGAAACTATTGTTTCTTCTTCAGACAGTTTTGAAGGGTAAGTATGAATTAAATCAGCAAAATCTTGCTTTCAGCTTAAATGTAAAGACATGGTGAATCTGATTCTCCAAAATGCATTACTTATAAAATATAAACGGAGATTCAAATTTTTCTTTCATCTAAGTCAGGTAAAAGTGTATCATCATCTTGAGTAGGCATAGCCTCCATATTTCTCGTCAGCTTTGAGAATAATCTTTAAAATATTTTGCTGTTAGAAATGCCTGGTACATTTCACTTTGTGTTTCTATGGGGGTGCAAACTGTTGAAATCTTTACTTAATGTATACTAAACTGATCTTCTGTTAAAAAAAAAGAAGAAGAAATTAGCAATTCCCAACTTGACTCTCACTGGGATTAAACATGACAATAGGTCTGATCTGATTTCATCATCATTTAAAAAATCATCTATTATTTTTCACTTTATGTTTCTGTGTGAGAGCAAACTGTTGAAATCTTTACTTAATGTATGCTAAACTGATCTTCTGTATATAAAGAGAATTGAAAATGAATCCTGAATCCTCATGTGAATGGAAGGGGAGAGGGAATGGGAAAGGGGAGGTTTGCCGGTGGGAGGGACATTATGGGGGGGAAGCCATGGTAATCCATAAGCCGTACTTTGGAAATTTATATTCATTAAATAAAAGTTAAAAAAATAGTAAAAAAAAAAAAAGAAATGCCTGGTACGTGAACTTGGTTCATTTGTAATGATCCCAGACTCTATGTCCAAACATCATTATACTACACAGTATATAACATATTAATCTGTTTGAATTTGTACGTCTTTCTCTCCTTGAAACAATATTAGAGGTTGTAGCTCCCTTGGAATCCATAATTATTTTCCAAACACTGATTAAGGACATGTCTTTTCTAAAGTAGGAAAGGGTTTCATACTCCTACACAACAACAGCATGGTAAACTAGTTCATATATTCAAATGTATTCAAGCTCTTTTTAGGTAGCTTCATCTTCCAGACATACAGAACGCACAAGAAGGGAGTTGTAGAGCCTCTCCCAAAAGTCAACTCTCCCTATTCTCTTCAAAGCATTCTTGTAAAGCATGGATATGCTTAAATGATCAGAAGACAGATTTCAGTTTTCAATTATTTAAACTGACCCAAGATAAAGGAAGAATCTTAATTAAGAATGCAATAATACCTATAAATATTGATAGGCTTGGTAAGCATTCGGCATAGTAATTAAGACACCATTTGGAGTACCCATAACCCATATTGGAATTTTGAGTGCCAGTCCCAAATTCCAATTCCAGCTTCCTGCTAATATCTACCCTGAGAGGCAGCAGATGATAGCTTACATAATGGGGTCCTTGCCACCATATAGGAGACCCAGACTGCATTCCTGCCCAGCCATGACTGTCATGGACATTTGGGGAGTGAATTAGTGGGTGGATGCTATCTCTCCTTCTCTTGATATCTCCCTTTTTCTCTTTCTATGTCTCACTACCTTTCAAACAAACAAATAAACAAATAAATAATAAAAAAGACAGTAACTATAATTCCAAAACTAATTGAAAGTCTCAATTAAATGTGTAGATTATAAATTTGTTATATATCCATGCAATTAACAGGTCTGGAAAAATGCTAACTCTTTAGTTGATTGCGTGAGGAATTATTCTTCAATATAGAAAACAAACTATTATGGGGCAGGTGCTGTGGCATAGTGGGGAAAGCTGTTGCCTGCAGTGCTGGTATCTCATATGGGTGCCAGTTCGAATCCTGGCTGCTCCACTTTCAATCCAGCTCTCTGCTGTGGCTTAGGAAAGCAGTAGAATATGGCCCAAGTCTTTAGGCCCCTGCAACCAACACGGGAGGCCCAGAAGAAGCTCCTGGCTCCTCCAGCTTTGGCCATTGCAGCCATTTGGGGAGTGAACTAGTGGATAGAAGACCTCTCTCTCTCTCTCTCTGTCTCTCTCTCTCTCTCTTTGTCTCTGCCTTTGCCTCTCTGTAATTCTACCATTCAAATAAATAATCTTAAAAAAAAGAAAAAGAAAGCAAACTCTGCAAAACAAGCAAAGAAATAAAGAAAGAAACAAAAATCATAGATGCAAACTGCTATAAAACATACATGAGTAAAATAAACTGGTGAAGTAATAAAAAAGAGATTTATAATGTTTATTTGAAAAAAGTATCAGGAGCTTAGATTTGAGTCACATTATGACAGCAGCAGACAACTGTCTAACATCTAACTTAATGTGAGTGCTTAAAATCAAAAATATTTTAAAAAGTACTAGGCATGCATGTGCCATTATGGGAAGAAAAAAGATAGACTTCAAAATGACTGAACTTATGAAATGGAATTGATTTTCATTGTGTCTGTCAAAAATGAAGAACAGATCAAGTCTACAAAATAAAATGGCATTTGATTCAAATGATGCTATGATTACATATAAATTGAATATTGAGATTCCATACAATCTACTTGCAAACTAGATTCACAGACACTGAAAATGATATCTGTAATAAGGAATATAGTGAAGTAGTACAGAAAAAAGAATTCCAGCATTTAAAATGTGGGCATCTCAGTGGAATACAAGAGTAAATTATATGAAGTGACTCATTCTCAGAAAGTTAGAGCTAACATTATTTTCAACATGGAAGAAGCTTGGACACATTTAGATCAAACTAGGTTTTTCTGTAACAAACAAGGTTAATGACTTACTACTGTTCTTTCATCTTGTTGTTATACTCTAATTTAAAGTCTACAAAATCATAATATATGTTGTTTAGCTTGATTTTCTTATAGCTATTGATGTTCATCAAACCTTTGCATTTTCAATTGAAACTTTAAATAATATTGTATGAATAAATGCAACAGAACCAGTGGAGTTCTATACTTGGTTTAAAATTCAGAGCCAATTTATGCAAAAGAAGTTCTAGGTTTGGCCACTTTAAAATGCATTTTCTTACACTTACTCAAAATGTAGAGAACATCTGGATTAAAAGACATGTTCTGGTCACTGCAATAGAAAATATAACATTGAGACAGTCTGAGCATTCTTGTTATGTTTATATGGATTATTATGTTTCCCTATGATAGGCATATACAGTGTAAAGCAAATGGAAAGGCAGTAGTTTATGCAATGAGCAAAGTGCCTGTGACACCAATGTCTAGGCTGAAATGTAAAATGGAGTAAGTTGTGAAACATAATATTGTTTGTTAGCTTAATGAATGAACTTTCCAGTTGAATTAAGAGAAAAGAAAAATTTAATTTTCATAGATGCAGGAAAAATGAAGATCAAAAATACTATTCAAATGCTAATTTAAATAGAAATAATATGGCATATAAAATAATGTAAAGTGAGGATAAGTTTCTTATAATGTTGATCATATTCACATAATTAGCACCTTGGTTCTGCACATGACCCTAACACAACTGTAGAGTTAAGAAATGGTCCAAAGTTAGTAATAAGGAGACAGTGAAGTGGAAAGAGGCTAAACAACTTTGTGACAGACCAGGGACTTGAAATGAAAGCACCACACAGCAAGTACAGCTCTCTTTCTAATATGTCAGACTGCTCCAGGAAATTCTCTCAGACAGTGATCCCTGAGGAGGTAGAAACAGAACACAAACATAAAACACTTCCGTAGCTGTGCTTATGTCACTCTGGCTCCAGTTCTTCAACTATACCTGATGTAATCTGAATGATTCTTAAGTGACAGCTCAAGTTCAACTTCTTCCACCTGTGACCTTTTCTGCTGTTATCCTCTCCCAAATACTTGTATTACTGTTTTTTGTGTATTTTTATGCTGACTTCCATCTCTCAGTTTCATACTATTTTTTCTACATGATTAGCTGTTCACTAGGGCACGAACTTGCTGAGAACAGAAAGTCCATCACCTATTATTATTCTATATCCCAGCGCAGTAATTTGAATTGTAGTTACTAAATAACAAAGCATATATGCACACACAAAGATAGACACATAGATATGGTTCATAAAATAAATGCACAATTGGAATTGTGAAAGTAGATTTTCAGAACGAGATTTCTCAAGATGTAGTTTGAGAGTAATCTGTACCCAAATTGATCACCAAAGAGGAAACTTGTTGAAGTGAAATGGACACCATGAGAAACAGTGACTTGATCAGCTCTTGTCCTGACGGTTGATGTACAATGTGATACTTTATCCATTTTAGTATTTTTTTGTTCTAGTACCATTGGTTGAACTCTGTAATTAACACACAATTATGCTTAGGTGTTTAAATTTTAACTGAAAAGTGATCCGTTAGGAATTTGGAAAACATTATGCTGAGTGTAATAAGCCAATCCCAAAGGGACAAATACCACTTGTTCTCCTTGATAGGTGACAACTAACTGAGCACCAAAAAGGAAACCTGTTAAAGTGAAATGAACACTATGAGAAACGGTGACTTGATCAGCCCTCACCCTGACTGTTGATGAGCTACTTGTTGTGTTATCCCTCTTAGTATTTTTTTTTTGTTTGTTCTACTTAATACTTTTGGTTGAATACTGTAATCAATACACAATTCTTCTTAAGTGCTGAAACTTAACTGAAAAGTGATCACTGTTAAATATAAGAGTGGGAATAAGAGAGGGAAGAGATGTGCAATTCGGGACATGCTCAAGCTGACTTACCTCAAACGGTAGAGTTAGAAACATACCAGGGGATTCGAATTCAATCCCATCAAGGTGGCATGTACCAATGCCATCTCACTAGTCCCAGTGATCAATTTCAGTTCACAGTTGATCATAATGATAGGACTAAGAACCAAAGGGATCACATAAACAAGACTAGTGTCTGCAAATACTAGCTGATAGAATCAAAAAGGGAGATAATGATCCAACATGGGAAGTGAGATACACAGCAGACCCACAGAATGGCAGATGTCCTAAACAGCACTCTGGCCTCAGAATCAGCCCTTAAGGAATGTGGATCCGGCTGCAAAGCCCATGAGAGTATTTCAGGCATGGAAGCCAAGACACTCTGGGGAAAAAAAAAAAAAAAAACCTAAATGAAAGATCTCCGCGAGTGAGATCCCAGTGGAAAGAACGGGTCATCAAAGAAGGAGGTAGCTTTCTCTGAGGGAGGAGAGAACTTCCACTTTGACTATGGCCTTGTCTAAATATGATCAGAGTCAGTGAACTCAGGGGGCTTCCATAGCCTTGGCAGCTCATGACAAGAGCCTAGGGTGATTACTGATGCCATAAACAAGAGTGTCAATTTGTTAAGTCAACAACAGGAGTCACTGTGCACTTACTTCTCATGTAGGATCTTTGTCCTTAGTGTGCTGTACATTGAGATTTAATGCTATAACTAGTACTCAAACAGTATTTTTCACGTTATGTTTCTGTATGGGAGCAAACTGTTGAAATCTTTACTTAATGTATGCTAAACTGATCTTCTGTATATAAAGAGAAATGAAAATGAATCTTGATGTGAATGGAAGGGGAGAGGGAGTGAGAAAGGGGAGGGTTGCGGGTGGGAGGTTAGTTATGGGGGGGAAGCCATTGTAATCCATAAGCTGTACTTTGGAAATTTATATTCATTAAATAAAAGTTAAAAAAAAAAGACTATGACCTCCTGAGTTTGAATATGTAGGCATGAGTCCCAGGAATATGAATTTGTATCAATTTCCACAATAATACTTGAGTTCATTAAGATTTGTGAAATATTATGGGTCTGGAGAGAATGAGGATGAGAGATTTTCATAGACTTTGATCATGGACACTCACCTCACCAATCATCTATCTTTATTTTACTCTCATCTACTTTCTATTTCATATTCTTATTCCCTGATTTGTAATGGCTTGGTCTCCAGGGATGAGAGAATCTATATTATAAATATTTATATTAGTTTTCTATTGCTGCTGGGGGAAATTACCACACATTCAGCAGCTTATAACACTTATTAATTCACAGTTTCCATGGATCAGAAGTCTGGGCACTATGCAGCCCTTTTTAGTCTCCACAGAAGGTCTCATATGATTAAAATCAAGGTGTTAGTCATCTATATTCTCTCATGGAAAGGTTAGAATCTATTTTTGAGGTCGTATTGTTGTTGGCAGCACCCAGATTTTTACATAAGGATAAGCATAAGGATGAATGTTCTTGTTTTATTGTTGACTGTCAGATAGTTCAGTTTGCAGGATTCATACACGGACTTGTTCATTTCATAGCCTGAAATGACACCCACAGTATTATCAGACTTGCAACTTCTCTAAATTACCCATCTGTTGCTTTTTCTCTTACCTCTTTCTTCTGAAGCATCTCTCTTCCAACATAAGCAGAAAAAGTTCTGTTTCTAAGGTCTGATGTTATTAGATTGGACTTATCCCACTAATGAAGTATAATCTCCCTGTTTTAAAGTTATAGCTGCAAAGGTTTTTTGCTCATCTAATAAGAGTATACATTTAGAGAGTTTGAGGATTGGGGCATTGGCAGTTTTTGGATGCTATTACTTGCCATGCTCTAGGACATAAAGACCTTGGTTTCTTATGTTTTCTTTTGAAACACTTTTCCTAAATGTCTATCCACTCTCTATTATACTTTATATAACATTCTAAACTCAACATCATTTATGATCTTAGTTCAACTCCTACATATTGATGGTTCCTGCTAAAATGATTTCTGATGCTACCAGTAAGGAAAACAGCATTTAAAACATCTGTATCAAAACGTACAATTAAATATGAGTTTTTGATGATCAGAGTCCCTAAGTGTGCTTTATGTATAAAGCTACTAATACATATCCAACCCTGTATGCCCAAATGAAGCTACTAATAGTTCGGATCTTGTTTCAGAAGTTACACATGGCTCCCTTTCATTCCTGACTTCTTCATGTTATATAGTTGCTGTTTTCCCAAAGTCACATCTTCCTGTATTTGTGAATCTTCCTGTGTTCTAAAAAGGAGCAAAGAAACATCAGCAGGTAATGGGTTAACTCATGCAACTTTAGCAAAGCATAGCAAAATAAAATAAATTACCATCTGAAACAATAAATAGCCAAAATAGGCCTCTATGGAAATGAATGCCCACTTTTGGTATGAAAAATGAGAAAGCTATATTGATAAATACTGGACTACTTAGACTTGTTTATTTGTTGACTAGCTGCTTTCGTGTTCTGTCTTCTGTTTCCTATGTCCATGGGAAACAATATGGACTATAGCAGCTAACCAACGATTTAGGGCAGTTGAAGATTTTTTGGAGCTGGTGGACCCCGGGAACAAGACTATATTATTTGTATTACAAGCATCACCATGAAGGAAGGCAAAAAGATGTGCCCTGCAAATGAAGGAGATTTTCATTTGAGTAAGAAAACATTTGATACTCAACAACCATGAAGAATTGTTCAGGATTTCACAGGCCACTAAGAATTTGACAACATTTAATTCAATTTATTTCATATATACATTTTTAAAACCTTGGATAACCAAAAAGGATGCAGTGAGGATGAGAAATAAATAATTTTTTATGAGATCATACAAACTCTACAGAACTGTGATTTGTACACTGAGTGTGGCACTTCAAAGCCCACAATCTCTTTGCTTTACAATATTGTATTTCCAAAGGAGATCAAAAGATTTAAAGCTATGTAGAAAAGTTTAATATTTGCAACCAAAAAGATAGTGAGATTGGTTTCTTAAGTTGCAGTGTGCTTTTCATTTTTAATTTTTATTCAAAACTACTCTTTGTTCTTTAACTATTACATTTCTTCACTGAAGAAACTAATGAAATGCATGATAATTCATAAAAAAAAAGATAAAACACACCACATAATACAAGGCAGAATACTTCATAAGCTCAATTTCCTTCCCACAATGAATGGCTGGCTCTCTACATTCCATTCTCAGAGGCAACCACTGTTAGCATTTGTTATGCATTCTCTCAAATATATGCAACACTCACATAAGGAATGTAAGATGTGTGTCTGTGTGCATCTAACCCCTTTTGTATACTCAAAGACACATAATTTACATAAGGGTGTACTCCTTTTTTTTCCAGAGGACTCACCTGTTGTTATATCTAAAAGTAGATTCAAAGATCTTCTTTCTGGGATAAGCTGCTGCGGGTGGCACTGGCCATCAGTGCTGGCATGCCAAATGGGCATGGCCCAACTGCTCCTCTTCTGACCCAGTTTCCTGCTAATGCCCCTGAGACAGCAGCAGTACTTGGGCCCCGTCACTCACGTGGGAGACTGGATGAAGCTCCTGACTCCTGGCTTCGCCTGACCCAGCCCCAACATTTGCAGCCATCTGGGGAATGAACCAACAGATGAAGGGTCTCTGTCTTCTCTGTCTCTGTTTCTTCTTCTCTCTCCCTCTGACTCTGCATTTCAAATAAACAAATTATTACTAAAAAAGAATCATCATTCAAGGTAAAGTCTGTTGCCTCTGTCAATTTAAGAACTACAGAATATCTTCACTAGATGTTAACCCAATCATTAATGGATATTTAATTTTTCAATATTTATCACAGTAAAGGCCATAGATTACAAATGTGTGCACTCATTTTATATACACATGTGCATAAATGCCATCCTTAGAAAGGCAACTTTCCAGACCAGTGAGTGTTTGAAATTTCGTATTTCCACATTGTTTTCCAAGAGCTTTCACTCTCAATCACAGTGTTTGACGTGACTTGTTTCCTTGTTGTCTCATCTATGTGGTATCACATATCTTTGATCTGTGCCAATGTGGAAAGTGAAAAATGGCATCTCATTATCTGTTTAATTTGCATTTAATTATGCACGTTTGAGTATGTTTTCATATGTTTCAAAGCCATTTATCTTTGTTTTTGTTTATTATAGTGAACAGTCTCTTCATGCCCTGCCTGTTTTTCTCTTGCATTTTGGTCACTCTTGTCACTTCCTCACTGATTTATAAACACTGTTTTATAACAAGGAAATTAGACTTTTCTCTCACTACTTGTGCTGCAAATATTTCCCTCAGTTTATCTTTAAATATGGTTTATTAATTATGTGTTCTACAGAAATTTTTAAATTATGAGTCAAATTTATTATCAATCTTTCCCCTTATTGCTTGTGACTATTGTGTCTTATTTAAAAATTTGATTCTACCCCAAGTTTATTTAAACTTTATACTGGTAACTTCTTTCCTTCTTATTTTACATAGAATTTATTTTAATACAATGAGTAAGAATCTAGTTTCTTTTCAATTGTCCTAGTAAGACTTTGATTTTAAACACTAAAATTATGATACAATAAATTTTATAGATAGATATGTAATAGATACACAAATAAGTTCTGATGTTTTCACTTTGCATCCTTAAATTCCTCCCTAATAGCTGGAGGATTAAGGTAGTACCTCTTCCTCTACACAGAGACATACAGTCTAATTTTCTTTGAATTTTAGGTATAACTGGCATATGTTGTAAAAAACAAAGTTGCCAAATTTTTGAGGATCACATTAAATGTAAATATTTGAGAACATTAAACTATTGGGTAGTGGTGTTTGGTGCAGGCACTGTTTGCAATGCTCACAACCCATATTGGAATGTTTGGGTTCAAGTCCCAGCTCTGTTCCTGATTTCAGCTTCCTCCTAATGTGCACCGAGGAAGGCAGTAGATGATGACCCCAGGAGTTGGGTCCATGGGCCCACATGGGAAACCTGGATTAAGTTCCTAGCTCCTGTCTTTATCCTGACCTAGCCCTGACTGCTATTGGAATGTGGGAGGCAAACCAGAAGATAGTATACCTCTGCTTGTCTGTCTCTCTGCCTTTCAAATAAATAAAACAAATACAAGTTTAAAAATGAAGAAGCAGGACTGGCATTATAACATAGCTGCTAAAGTTGCTACCTGCAACACTGGCATGAGCTGTGTGGGAGCCATTTCAAATCTCTGCTACTCCACTTCCCATCCAGCTCCCAACTTAAGGCCTGGGAAATCAGGGGAAAAAGTGTTGGGACCCGAGCACTCATGTGAGAGACCCAGATGAAGTCCCTAGATCTTGCCTTTGGCCTGGTCCAGCCCTTGCCATTGTGGCCATTTGGGGACTAAACCAGCAGATGGAAGATTCTGCACCTCCCCCCCGCCCTTTCTCTGTAACTCTGGCTTTCAAATAAAATAAAAGCAATTATTTAAAACAAAAGAAAGAACAGATTCTGTCTTTTTGTGTGTACTGATTCTGTCTTTGTGTGTGTACAGATTTTGGGGTTTTGTTTGCTTTGTTTTATTTTCTTTATCCATAGCTCTTGGGAGATTTAGATTTTTTCACATAAATCATAAATGCTACTTATTAATTTCATCTTTAAATATTTTGATATTGTTATTTCCTATCTTAATAAGTTCAGGCCTGAACAAAATTACTAAAAACTCAGTCTTAAACAAAAAAATATTCATTTCTCATAGATCTGGGAGCTGGGATTTCCAAGATCAATTTTCTGATGGATTCCACTTCTAGTGAAGACGGCCATTACATTCTGCAGAAGGCTATCATCCTGTTGTGTCCTCATATGGGAGAGAGCTGGGAGAGGCAGCAAGTTTTCCTTACACTTAGAAGGGTACTAATACCACTAATACTATCATGAGGACACCACTCTCATGAACCAATTATATCCCCCAAGCCCTACTTTTAAATACTATTCTATTAAGGACTTTTGTTTCAACACAGGAGTTTTCAGGCCACACAAAGATGCAATCCTTAGCAGTCAGTTTCCTTATGTTACTAATGACATTGATTGCAAAATTATTTTGAGAATTAAATTTCAGACTTTAAGAACCTTACACTGGTGTTGAATGAATAGCAAATACTGAGTAGGTGCTAGATATTGCTCATTACTTATAGACTAATTTATAATAATTTATAACCATGTTAATCATTGAGTTTATAATTTATTATTAATTGTAATATTTTAAAATTATATATATTTTATAAATGTTTCTGCCTGGCATCCCATATGGGCACTGGCTTGAATCCTGGCTGCTCCAGCCCAGCTTCCTGCTGATATGCCTGGCAAAGCAGAAGAATGCTTGGGCCCCTACACCCATGTGGGAGTCCCAGAAGAAGCTCCTTGCTTCAGATCAGCCCAACACTGGCCATTGCAGCCACTTCAGGAGTGAACCAGGTAATGGAACATCACTCCCCACCCCACCCCCTATTGCCACCCGTAACTCTGCCTTTCAAATAAATAAAAATTAAAACAAATTAAAAAGTTGATTCTTTTGGTTTTCTCAGATGTAAACACAGATCACCAGAAAATAATTTTCGTTTTTTAAAAAATAACTTCTACCAAATTTTGTTCACTTGTACTTACAGAGAGATCTTGAGCAATATTAGCGGTATTGTACATCCTTTTATGTTCCTGACCCAGTGGAAACAGCTGTATATCATTTCAAATCATTTATACATTCATTCTTTTTAAAATGACATTTTGGTTATTGATATAAGCATTACCTAAGCTATGGACAGCAACAGTTCTTTAATTAAGTGGCTTTCTTAACATTAACTAAATTGAAATTCCTGAGACAATTCTTTTTTTATTTGAATTCTTTTTCATTTACGGTGGAACTCTACTTGCTAACACTTTTTTTAGACTTTTTTAATATGTGTCTATAATTTAAATCATTTTATGGGTTTCCTTACTATATTTGGCATGTTTTATGTGTGTTTGGTGTTTTGCTTGCTTTACATGACAGTTTTAAAAGTGCTTTTACTTTATATGCTTTGGATGCTTAAGTATAATTAGATTTGTCTGTTTTTCAATGTTTTATATAAACCCATTATAAAGATATTTGTTCTGACTTAACAAATTGACACTTTTGTTTATGGCTTCAGTAATCACCCTAGGCTCTTGTCATGAGCTGCAACAGGAGTCACTGTGCACTTACTCCTCATGTAGGATCTTTGTCCTTAGTGTGCTGTACATTGAGATTTAATGCTATAACGAGTACTCAAACAGTATATTTCACGTTGTGTTTCTATGGGGGTGCAAACTGTTGAAATCTTTACTTAATGTATACTAAACTGATCCTCTGTAAAAAAAAAAAAAAAAGAAAGAAAGAAATTATCAATTCCCAACTTGACTCTCACTGGGATTAAACATGACAATAGGTCTGATCTGATTTCATCATCATTTAAAAATCATCTATTATTTTTCACTTTATGTTTCTGTGTGGGAGCAAACTGTTGAAATCTTTACTTAATGTATGCTAAACTGATCTTCTGTATATAAAGAGAATCGAAAATGAATCATGGTGTGAATGGAAGGGGAGAGGGAGTGGGAAAGGGGAGGGTTGCGGGTGGGAGGGACAGTATGGGGGGGAAGCCATTGTAATCCATAAGCTGTACTTTGGAAATTTATATTCATTAAATGAAAGTTAAAAAAAAAAGATATTTGTTCTGATTTTTTTTTTAATTTTGTAGGATTGGAGCATAGAGCCTTTGGGCTGAGAAGGGACAATAAATGAGTTTTATCAAATTTCATAGCCTTAGCTAAAATAACAGCTCTTTGTCAAAACTCCCATGCTTTTCAAGTTCATATTTTTCAGACTTTTTACATCTATTTGAGTAACAATTTTTTTACAATTCACTTAAATCTTTGTATTTGTAGTCATTTGTTAGTTTAATTTCCAAACATATAAAATTTTGTTTTTACAATTTTGATGCTGGTTCCATGACTAGTAATACATTTTCTTGTTCTTTTGGCTTATTTATTTATTTTATTTCTGAGAGTCAGAGAAACAGAAAAAGCACTAGGCAGAGCCCTCTCATCTGCTGATTCACTCCCCAAATATTTACAATGACTAGGGCTAGGCCAGGGCCAGAGACAGGAATGCAATCCAGATCTATGTGGGTGTCAGGAAACCACAACTTCAGCCTTCATAGCTACTTCCAGAGTCTGGATTGGCAGGAATCTGGATGGAGACCAGGTTTCCTGATGTGGGGCAAGCACATCGTAACTGCTAGGCTAATCACCCACATCTGTTGTTACGTTCTTTTCAGCTTCCCCTCTTGAACTTAGCAGTGATTTGCATATTTTCTAATTCATTAATTTCCGATATTCACTCTACCCATTCCTTCCTCTTATGTTTAAGTAGAAGCTGATTTTCTAACCTTTTGAGTGAATTCTTAAATAACCAGTTTTTAATAACAGTTCAAAATATTAAGATGAATTATTATATTTTATTTTGATTGTATCCTACATTATGTTGCATAGCATTTCCATTATTGCAATTTTCTGGATATTGACCTTCTTTTAAATTTATTCATAAGATTTAAAGGAGAAATTTCCATACATAAAGAAGGTCAGGAGGCCGGCTCCTTGGCATAGTGGGTTAATACTCTACCTGCAGCACCTGCATCCCATGTGGGTGTCGGTTCTGGTCCCAGCTGCCTCTCTTTCAATCTGGCTCTCCGCTATGGCCTGGGAGAGCAGTGGAGGATGGCCCAAGTCCTTGGGTCCCTGCACCCACATGGGAGACCTGGGAGAGGCATCTGGCGCCTGGCTTCGGATCGGCGCAGCTCTGGCCATTTTGGCCATCTGGGGAATGAACCAACAGAGGGAAGACCTTTCTTTCTGTTTCCCCCCTCACTGTCTGAAACTCTGCCTCTCAAATAAATAAATGAAAATCTTAAAAAAATTTAAAAGATCAAATTTTTATTTGTCTATGGATGCGAATAGATTTTATCATAAATTGACAATTTTATTATGGAATTGTTTACTTTCTTTTGTCAGTATAAAACAACCCTTTGTGTAAGACAGAAATTAATACATTTCTATTATTTATGTTAAAGTTTACCTTAGTTTTTATTATATATCTCTTATTATGGACTCTTTTGCCACACAGACTGCTTAAAGTTTTGTATATATATATATATCTTTTTACTTATAGTTTGAGTTTTTTAAATGAAAATATAGATCCTAGAATATACATGTAAGTACTTAAATATTTATTGCTTTTTCCTTACTTTGTTTTATACTTAATACTTCAGTGAAAAAAAAATGTTTTAAAGATTTAATTATTTACTTGAAAGTTAGAGTTACACACAAAGAGAAAGAGAGGCAGAGAGAGAGAGGACTCCTCCATCCTCTGGTTCACTCTCCAGATGACCGCAACGACTAGAGCTGCACTGATCCAAAGCCAGGAGCCAGGAGCCAGGAGCTTCCTCAGGGTTTCCCATGTGGGTGCAGGGGCCCAGGGACTGGGCTATCCTCCATTGCCTTCCCATGCCACAGCAGAGAGCTAGATTAGAAGTGGAGCAGCCAGGACTTGAACTGGCGCCCCTATGGGATGCCTGCACTGCAGGCAACAGCTTTACCCGCTATGCCACAGCGCCGGCCCCAGTCAGTAAAAAAATTTATAGGAGTTAATTTTTGACTCTTATACCACATTTTCCTTATAAATTAATTGATAGTATTAATTTTAAGAAAGTTATTATTTTAATTAATCAAACGTAAAGAATACAATTTTAGTCAAGCTTTCAAGGATTTTGTAGCTTTTGATTTTATCCCTTTTTATGGTGAACAATGACATAACAATATGTATTACTATCCTAGGAGACGTTGATATTTTTTATAGTTTGTGTTGATGAATTTTTAAATTTTTTTTTTATTTATTTCAAAGGCAGAGTTATACACAAAGAGAGGAAGAGACAGGGGAAGGTCTTTCATCTGCTAGTTTACTCCCTAAATGGCCCCAACAGCCAGAACTGGGCCAACCTGAAGCCAGGAGTCTGGAGCTTCCTTCAGGTCTCCCATGCAAGATGCAGGGGCAGAGTACCAGACTATCTTCCACTGATTTCCCAGGCCACAGCAGAGAGCTGGATCAGAAGAGGAGCAGCTAGGACAGGAACATTTGCCCACAAGGTATGCTGGCACTGCAAGCAGATGCTCAACCCACTATGCTATAGTGCTGGGCCTGGTTAATAAATTTTTTTATCTCTTGAGTTTGATTTTGGTTAATTTTCTTGTTAAATTAAATTATTTACTAGTAAACTTTAGAAAGATAGTTTGGCATGGTCTCTTACGTTTTCCCTCTATGGATGCTCCTGCTTTTTCTATGTAGATGTTTATATATTATATACATAGCACTATTTTTGCTTATCCATTCCAATATGTATAATTCTTATTTTTATACTTGCTGCAAGCTTTGATCAAGACTTATAATATAACACTATGTTAAATATTCAATAGCAATTTGTTAGTTAAGAAATTATTCATCTCCAGTAAATGCAAAACTTTCAATGGCTTTGAAAAGTAAAAGCTTACACTTCTGAAGATGGGTAATTGAAGACACATCTGATTTTGGTCCCTTTGTATATTTACATACAAAAACTGCCTGTAGGAAAACTGAAAGTCAAGCCAATTAAATTGCAAAATCTATAAAACTGTCAAGACTTGCAAGCATTCACAGAAGAGAACTAACAAGAAGATAATTCTTCTGAGTTCCTCACTTACATGAACTCTGACTTGTGAATATATTTTTGGTATTTTTGCTGATGATTTAAAATCTGTGGATTTGTTATCATTTTCATTCTAAATAAATATTGTCTTTTGCACTACCTAATTTCTCATTAATTTTCTTAGAGCACTAAAAATTTATAGTCTTTAGATCGCACAAATCATGAGTAAATAACAAGTATATTTGGAGAGTAAGAGAGGGTTGGCTAAAATAAGAAAAATAAATAAATAAACTATTTAAGAAAAAAATTTTATCCTTGTATCTATACCAGGAACCATTCCAGGTTGCTGAATGTCAGAACTTCAAGTCAACCAGAAGGTAGATGTTTACAAAGGATAAACCAGAAATCTCTGGACTCTGAACCAGTAACAGCTGATGGTGAGGTAACTATGAGCAAAAAATAGAGTATTCCTTGGTAGGATTCCAAAATGCTGGAATTTATGTTTTTAATCTCTACCATGATAATTAAGAGACATCTCAGGATGATGATCCTTTTTAGCTCTAAGAGACTCCAGTTAGCATTTTTGTTCCTGGTAATAAAAATCCATCTTTGGAATGTATCAAATATTAAAAATAAAGGCAAGAGGGTCTAGTGTTGTGATGTGGTGGGCAAAGCCGCTGCCTATGACAACAGCATCTGATACAGGCACCAGCTCCTGTCTGAGAGGCTCCACTTCCGATCCAGATACCTGTTAAGGACTGGGAAAAGCATCAGAGGATAGCCCAAGTACTTGGGCCCCTGCCACCAACATGGAAGACCTGGAAGGAGCTCCTGGCTCTTGGCTTCAGCCTATCCTAGCCCTGGCAATTGTAGTCATCTAGGGAATGAACCAGTGGATGAAAGATCTCCCTCTATCTCTCAGTAACTCTGACTTTCAAATACATACATAAATAAATAAATATTTTAAAAAGAAAAGAAAGAACCAGAGAAACAGAAACAGTGAGCAACCAGTGAGAAGAAAACACTTTTAAAATATGTCAATAGCAAAAAAAAAAAAAAAAAAAAAAAGTCGTTAGCAATCTCAGACAAAAAAAGTAAAAAACTATATTCATCAAGCAATAATGGTATATTCCAAAATAACATTTGAAGAATCAGATAGAGATTTTAATATTAAGGATATAATAAAAGGAAAAAATAATCAATAGAGCAGTTTAAAGACATGCATGGGGGCCTGAGCCGCGGCTCACTTGGTGAATCCTCCGCCTGCGGCGCTGGCATCCCATATAAGCACCGGGTTATAGTCCCGGTTGCTCCTCTTCCAGTCTAGCTCTCTGCTGTGGCCTGGGAAGGCAGTGGAGGATGGCCCAAGTGCTTAGGCCCTGCACCCGCAAGGGGGACCAGGAGGAAGCACCTGGCTCCTAGCTTTGGATTGGCACAGTGCCAGCCGTAGCGGCCATTTGGGAAGTGAACCAACGGAAGGAAGACCTTTCTCTCTGTCTCTCTCATTGTCTGTAACTCTACCTGTCAAATAAAAAAAAAAAAAAAAAAAAAAAACCTTAAAGACATGCATGGATATTTACACCTTTTTTTACCACCAAAATAAACTTTTTAAACTCTGTTTCTAAAAGCATTGTGATATATTCTTGTTTGTGTGTGTCACTACTACATTCATTTTACTCTGCCTAATAGACACTTATATCTCCTTTCTCATCATCTTTATACTCATTCAACAGCATATGTAAATTTTAATTTACCATTGTCTGTCTTACAATGCAGTTCCTTTCATTAATTTTTTCACAAATGGAAATATCTACCTGCACAAATCTATACTATGTGAAATTCAATCAAGAAATGAGTAGAGGGCAATATCAATAGCTCATTTGACAGAAGTCTATAATGACTAGTTTTAAATATATATATTAACACATTTCTCAGGAAATAAATAAGCATTAAAATTTCCATGACACAGCAATATTATTTCCCTATTACTTTGATCTATTCCTCAGTCCCCTTTTCTTACTATACAGCCAATTTTATCTTGAAAAGGGCACTTAGTAATCCCATAATTATTTTTCTCATTTTTAAATGAATAAAACCTGTAAAAGAAAGTGTATATAAGTAACCAGAAGAAATTTTGGGTTATTATGCATTATAAACATGTTTAGAATAATTAATTAAAATTAATATTCTATCATTGGAAAAGTAAAATCAGATTGATAAAAGGACTGCCTCTACTGCCAACATTACTAAGAACAATAGCAAGAAAAATGAAAACATCTTAAAAATTTATCTCCTCATTTTGAAAATCAGAGCTACAAAAAGAAAGGGAAAGATAGAGAGGGAGAGAGAAACGGAGAGAGAGTGGGCTTCCATATGCTGGTTCATCTGCTGGATGGCCTAAACAGCCACCGCTGGGCCAGGTCAAAGCTAGTGGCCAGGAACTTCATCTGGGTCTCATACATGGGTAGCAGGGGAGAACATTTGGGTCATTTTCCACTGCTCTCCCATGTACATCAACAGGAAGCTGGATCAAAGTGAAGCAACTGGGACTCAAAACATCACCCATACGGGATGCTGACTTTGCAAACAATGGCTTTTCTTGCTATACTACAACACTGGCCCCTGAAATATCTTGTTTTAAAAGTTTTTGCAGAGTAGAGGATGGCTCAAGTCCTTGGGCCCCTGCATCCAGGTGGGAGACCTGGAGGAAGCTCCGGGATCCTGGGTTCAGATGGGCACAGCTCTAGCCATTTCAGCCATCTGGGGAGTGAACCAGCGGATAGAAGACCTCTCTCTCTCTCTCTCTCTCGCTCTCTGCCTCTCTCTGTAACTCTGCCTTTAAAATAAATAAAAACAAAATCTTTATAAAAATTTCTGCATAATACATGAAAAAGTGTCATTGTGCACATTTTTTTTGCTTTCAAACTTTTATTTAATGAATATAAATTTCCAAAGCACAGCTTATGGATTACAATGGCTTCCCCCCATAACGTCCCTCCCCTTTCCCACTCCCTCTCCCCTTCCATTCACATCAAGATTCATTTTCGATTCTCTTTATATACAGAAGATCAGTTTAGCATACATTAAGTAGGATTTCAAGAGTTTGCTCCCACACAGAAACATAAAGTGAAAAATACTGTGCACATTGTGCACATTTTATAGATGAAAAATTATAAGCGTAGTGTTGAGCAACTGAGTTAACATTATACACATAGCTATGTGTCAAATTTGTTTTTAGATCCCAGATCTGTTAAATTAAAATATTGAGATTTGTTCATAATTTAAAAGCTTTCCTATTCTCAGCTTTTCTTCCAGTATTGAACAGGTAATTTACTCTCATTATATTTTATAAGTCTATCACTATCAAATGCCTATTTTTCTTAAATCTCTAAGACTTAGCTCCTGGTATCATCCAGGCAATACTATACGAGTTATATTAATTATGGTCTTGCCGTTAGTTTATAGTACAGGGGTAGAAACACACAATGTCATCATCTAGAGGTATGTTGTTGAATGAGAAAAATTTGGGAGAAAACTATCTTTCTACTTTTTCTGCTAGACACTGAAGATTTGACCAAAATCTGACTTGGGCTTATTATTTGATATCTTCCTCCATAGCCATTAAGAGGATATTGGATTTGTTTGGAAAGTCTACTTTCGTATGTGACCATGAACAACTCCTTCCAGTACCAACACCTCATTGACCGCAGTAATGTGGGTGGACAAACCTCACAACCTCATATGGTAAGTGTGAGAGCAATAGCCTTGCATTAGAAATCCTGCTTCATTTCCTGTGACTTCCAGTGAACTACTTACTCTTGTGCTCTAACACATACACTGCTTTTAAGATCATCTATAAAATTTTTCAGCACAATGTGTAATTTTTGCATAAGTGAGTATGAATTTTAATAACAGATTAAGTGAAAGGTTGGTTTATTTTTATGGAATCAACACTCTAGATACCATTAGTAATTATCTGAATAATTAATCAGACAGCCACACTGCAGAATATTCACTGCAATACTTCAACTGACCCTAACTACATCTTCACTAAAAGAATTTACTAAATAGAATAAAGGATGTTAGAAATAATTTTCCATCGATAATGGTAGTAACTTTTTGAATTTATAAATTGGACACATATAGTTCTCAGATACCAATATGATTAGATGATTGCTGTGTAAGATTCTGTAATAGAGCCCCAGGCTCCACTCTAAGACTTCCATTCAGCCCTATGTTCTGCCAAATTGTGTCAGTTATGTCCCTGACTGTCCCTAAATAGTTCATTTTACATCAAAACATCATCATTTTAACTACTTTTAATTAACCTTTGAGAATGTACTTGTTGAGCAGGATTTGTGGACTTCATTGACTCACAAGAAAGCGTTATAGTGACTATGGCAAACACTATGAAGGTTTCTCCAAAAATTAAAAATAGTACTGCCACTAACTACATTTCAGGGTATATATCTAAAATAACTGAAATCAGTGTTTCAAAGTGGTAGCCATATTCCTATGTTCACAGCAGCATTATTTGCAATAGGCAATATATGGTGACACCTTAAGCATTTATTAACAGACAAATGGATAAAGAAATGAAATATACATACAATGAAATATTCGGCCATACAAAAATTCTGCCATTTTTTAAAAACCATAGATAAACATAAGTCATTATGTTAAATGAAATATGCCAATCACAGAAAAACAAATACTGTATGTTTCCATTTGTGTGCCCTATCTAAAATAATCAAACTCTTAGAGAATATAATAATAATTGCCAGGGCCTCAGGGAAAGAGACAATGGGAGTTGTTGTTGATTGGATATCAAGTTCCAGTCGTGCTAGATGAATAAGTTCCAGACTTCTGCTGTGTAACATAGTGTCAATAGCTACAATATAATATTGAATCCTGTGCCTCTAATTTTGTTACAAAGGTGGGTCCCATATGAAATGTTCCCTTCCTCTCTTTGTGTCTCATTCCCCTCCTCCCTCTCTCTCTCTCCCTTTCTCACCTCCACGCTTCCACACATACATCTAGAGCACAAAGTATCATGTGTGTTTGCTTTTCTCCAAACATCAAGTTGTACACATTACATATGTGGATTTATTTATATATTATTTGTATATTATTTATAATATAAATAAAGCTATAGCAAAACAAACAGATTTTTTAACAATATGTAGAGTTCTAAATCTGTTTTGTGTCTATGTTCGAAAAGGTGTTTTGGTAGATATAAAATGATTCAATAGGAGGCTTTTTTCTAGTAGTAGAATTGTTTTCATAATCCTATATTGCTCCCCTACTTTTAATCATAAGAGTTTATAATTTGTAACTATTAAGAGAAAGCAAATTGCCACAGTCAGTCCAAAGTCTCTATCCTTTATACCCTAATAATATACTTTTAGTTTTTCTCCTGTTTTAACTCCTGCTAACAATTAGGTCTTGCCTAATACAGGTTCTTATTGTAAGGTGATATTAAGATAGTGTGGTATCTGCAATTGTTCCTCAAAAATGAACACCCTTCTATTTATTGCCATTCTCATCTTATTGCACTTCCACAGCACATTCTCAGCACAAAAGTCCCCATCACAACTTCCACCAAATAAATCTTAAACAACATACAAGTTTTTTCTATCCTTTCCACTCACTATGGCCTGGTTTCAAAGTTTAGCAGGTGGCCAGTACTTATAAATAAGTGTTGGCAATCTGTAAAGATCAACAAATATTTCAAGATAGTAGTGCGCAGTCTGAAATTATTTGCTAGAACAACTAGATGAAAGATTTTGAAACTTTAGATTCTTTGGATGATAATATAATAATAAAAATAATAATAGTATTCCGAGGAATTTCATCACACAGTAGGTCCTGCCTCTTCTATCTCTTACAAGTTCTCTTTATCTGTGTGTTCCTCTAGCTTTGGTTTATCAAAGGATTATTATTCCTTCTCCTCACCCAGAATTCTTGTTCAGACTTGTAACTTCTACTGGTCTCTTTGATATGATTTAGTCATCTTCATGGATGGAAACATCTTCTCTGATATTGAGAAAGTGAAGATCAGTGTCCAGAATCAGGAAACGGTGTTTTCACAGCTTGTACAAAATATGAGATATTCAATAAAAAAGCTTAGACACATATTATTATACTAGACTATTTCACAAGAAATATGTTCATAAAATTTCTTCCTGTTCAATACTTAATTAACATATCCCATATGTGGTTAGCATTTTCTGTTAGCTTATATATGTTATGAAAATAATCAATGTATTTACTTCTCTAATCAATACACTTTAAGCATTACTTAAACTTTCTATTTTCTAACCCTGTTCATAAGTACAGTTATTTACATATGTAAAATATTTTCTGCAGCCTGAATCATATCCACAGCATTTGCATAATACTGTGTACTATATAATGTCAATGGAAATTATTTATAAATAAAAGCATGACCAGCAGGCAGTGAATCATAGCAGATAAAAACAAGAGCTTTCATGAAAAGTTTTCATTTCTGGTTTCAGCAATTACTTGCCAGATATCTGTGGACATCTGACCATTGAAGGTTATTGTGAGAATTAATGAAAATAAAATGTAATGCCAGCCAATACCTGTTGTAGAATGTACAGAATGTTTACAAATGTAACTTGCCATCCTCTATAACTGCTTTGCTTTCTTTTAAAAGACATAATGATCTAAATACCTGCTTCTCTATCACAGAATTTTCTAATTGAAGGCAAATTTTGAGAGAAGTTTTTGGTTTGTTGATGGTTTGGGGTAGAAAAACCACTTGGATAATTAAACAGGAAAATAGGACTACCAAAAATAAAGTGCTCATAACATAAGAAACTTTGGTGTAAATGCAGTAAAAAATGTTTTTAATACAGCAAATCCAGTTACCTAGAAGAAAGTTACCTCAAAGTGAATAAAACTCAACAGTGAAAAAATTCAAGAATAATTCAAAAATGACAAAAGCACAAAAGCTAAAATATGAATCAACTCTGATGAGAATGATCAATTTTAGGGAAAATTCACCTCAGACAAGAGTTAAAATAATATTCCACTTTTTCATAGGAACCAAGAATGTTCTTTTCCAAAGTAAATCTAGTACTCTATTTCAATTGCCTCACAATATAGATATGTTTCTTTCAAATTAGTGTCATTTCAAGCTTCAATGTTGCAGTACTCTAATGATGGGATTTTTTGAGGATATTCAATAGGAATAAAGCTGGAGTTGCTTTATTTTTTCATTTTGTAAAAAAGGGAAAACAATAAAGAAATAGCAGAGCAGCTCTTCTGGATCCAGAATAGTTTGCAAATAGCTGTCCTATGTTGTAGCTTACTCCTATATCTAATGAAAATATTAATGCTTAAAAAATAAAAGGTGATTAACACCTTTTGTAGAATGTAGTGAATGTTAGCAAGTGTACCTTACCATTTTTTTATTATTTTGAAAGACCCATAATCTAAATATGCACTTTACTATCAAAATTTTTCTAAATGAATGTAAATTCTGAGAGAGAATTCTGATTTGTTGATCATTGTAAAAAGAAAAAAATGAGTTACAATATTAGTCATTTTCAATCAATGCTAAAATTACGAATCTTCCCCTGACTTCCAAACATGGGGATAGACTCCATTTGCCTAAACTTGACCTAACTTTAGGAAGGTTTCTTCCTGCCTGTAGGTCTTCAACTCCCTTTCCTTAAAGCACTTACTTCAGTAAACTGGTCCTTCTGAATTCTTTCTCTACACCAGTAAGATTATTTTAAAAACCTTCTTGCCTTTCTCAAGAAACCTGAGAGCTCTTTGAAATGTAAACACCAATGGAGAAAACATCCTAATCTCCAAGACTCTGTGGGAGGGTAGTAGCCTAACCTTTGAGCTTCCAGACTTGCTCAGAGTTGCAGATGCTCTCTTATCTGGAAGACAGAAGAAAGTTTACTTTTCATTTGTGTGAGGCTAATTAGTAAACACAAATGGTCAAGATCTAACCCTGATTTCAATACCTAATAATCCTCTTGGCTTTGGTTTTAGCAGAATTGGTTCGGAGCTGGCTTTTCTAGCACAGTAATCTTAAAGCCTTCCTTGCTTGTATGACTTTGTCCAGCGTAGTTTTTGCTTTCACAAGTGTTACTGAAACAAAGTAAAAGCGGTATAGGGCAACAGCAAAAAGGTATGATATGGAAGGTAAAGTGTGCCCTGTTTGGTAGAGGTGCATCTGAGCAGAGACCTGGAGCAGACAGAAAGGAGATACAGATGAACAGATAATGTGGAAATCTGAGAGATGGACATTTCAGACAAAAGAAATAGTTAATGGAATTCTTGATGTAGTGGAATCCTGGAAAGTCTGAAGATCAAAGAGGTGTTTTTCCAAGCAACATCATTATATCTGAGCTCTTTTAAAAGTTCATTTCATTCTTCCACAGATGAAGAAACTGACTCACAGAAAGTGCTGATTTGCAGAGATAAAGTAAAATTTTGTATCATAAAACAATTCAACAATCAACATCTCTTTTGCTTTGTTTTTTTTTTTTTTTTTTTTTTTTTTTTTTTTTTTTTTTTTTGACAGGCAGAGTGGACAGTGAGAGAGAGACAGAGAGAGAAAGGTCTTCCTTTTGCCGTTGGTTCACCCTCCAATGGCCACCGCTGCAGCCGGCGCACCGCGCTGATCCGATGGCAGGAGCCAGGATCCAGGTGCTTTTTCCTGGTCTCCCATGGGGTGCAGGGCCCAAGCACCTGGGCCATCCTCCACTGCACTCCCTGGCCATAGCAGAGAGCTGGCCTGGAAGAGGGGCAACCGGGACAGAATCCGGCGCCCCAACCGGGACTAGAACCCGGTGTGCTGGCACCGCAAGGTGGAGGATTAGCCTATTGAGCCACGGCGCCGGCCCCTTGCTTTGTTCTTACCAAGAAATTATCAACTGAAAATAATCTTACCAGTTCATATCAGAAAGGTTAACCTTTCAGGATAATTGGTAACATTTGTGAAAATTCTTTACTCTTAAATTGTAACTGCAAATACCCTTTAATAATGAAAGACTGAAAACAGGTACACTTATGATGTGGCTTTTATACATTTTTAAAAATGATATATCAATTATTGATCAAGGTACCTTAACAGGAAATTGCTTCATTAAGCAATTGCTTGAAACTATTAGAAAATCTTTGATATTAATTATAAAACAGTGGAAAATGGGAGGAGGGACCCAATACTAGTGAAAGATGAACAATATTAACTGTAGTAATAAGCGAATGGAGTATAGAAATCTGGCTCTGCTACTTGTCAGGTAAGAAACTTTGAGCATTATAATTTCATCATTTGCAAAATGAGAATATTCATATAAATCTCACAGAGTCATTAGCAGGATTAAATGAGGTAATGCACGCAAAATACTTGGTGTAGCTCATGCTTAATATGCAAAAATGTCAGCATTTGTCATCATTAGAATTTTTTGTATTTTCACTAACTTTTATGCAAAACTACCAGATTTAATTTTTTCCTTAGTTAGTTTTTACTATGGAAAACATAAACCACACTTAAAATAGAGAAAATGCTGTAAAAACTGATTTTGTACTTTATATAACCTATTAGCTTTTTCTTTCTCTAGTAATGAACTACTATGAAAATTTCAATCATCCTGTCATTTATTTAATATTTATTTATTTATTTATTTGAAAGAGTTATGCAGAGAGAGAAGGAGAGGCAGAGGGAGAGAGAGGTCTTCCACCTGTTGGTTCACTCCCCAATTGGCCGCAATGGTCGGAGCTGCGCCAATCCAAAGCCAGAAGCCAGGAGCTTCTTCCAGGTCTCCTACATGGGTGCAGAGGCCCAAGGACTTGAGCCATCTTCTACTGCTTTCCCAGGCCATAGCAGAGAGCTGAATCAGAAGTGGAGCAGCTAGGACTTGAATTGGCAGCCATATAGGATGCTGGCACTGCAGACGGAGGCTTTACCTGATACGTCACAGTGCTGGCCCCCATCCTATCATTTTTTAAGGTTTATTTATTTATTTGAAAGTCAGAGTCACAGAGTTGGGGGGAGGAGAGAGAGAGAGAAATGTGCTACATCACTCTCCAGATGGCTTCAAAGTCTAAGACTGGGCCAGGCCGAAGCCAGGAACCAGGAGCTTCTTTCAGTTCCAGCACTTGGGTCACCTTCCTCTACCTTCCTCACACCATTAGCAGGAGATGGATTGGAAGTGGAGCAGCCAGAACAAGAACAAGCACTCATATGGGATGCTGGTATTGCATGCGGCTGCTCTACCCACTACGCCACAGCCAGCCCCTCATCATATCATTTAATCTGTAAATATTTTAGAATATATTTACTGAAGATTAAGATCTTTTTATAAATGACATGTTCTCAATAACTTTATCACAGCTAAACTCTAACAATAATCCCTTAATGTTGTCAAGTAGCCAATTTTCAAATTTCTTTTAGGTCTTTAAAAATTTGTCCTGTAACCAAAATCTAAATATTTATATATTAAAA
The DNA here is from genome assembly GCF_964237555.1 of Oryctolagus cuniculus. Classification (NCBI taxonomy): domain Eukaryota; kingdom Metazoa; phylum Chordata; class Mammalia; order Lagomorpha; family Leporidae; genus Oryctolagus; species Oryctolagus cuniculus. Next base: position 54,478,318 of record NC_091440.1, on the reverse strand, counting down.
TTTGTTGGGTTGTTGCAGCGGCTCACTAGGCTAATCCTCCTCCTTGCGGCGCTGGCACACCTGGTTCTAGTCCCGGTCAGGGTGCCGGATTCTGTCCCAGTTGGCCCTCTTCCAGGCCAGCTCTCTGCTGTGGCCATGGAGTGCAGTGGAGGATGGCCCAAGCGCTTGGTCCCTGCACCCCATGGGAGACCAGGAGAAGCACCTGGCTCCTGGCTTTGGATCAGCGCGGTGTGCCGGCCACAGCACGCCGGCCGCGGCGGCCATTGGAAAGTGAACCAATGGCAAAGGAAGACCTTTCTCTCTGTCTCTCTCTCTCACGGTCCACTCTGCCTGTCAAAAAAAAAAAAATTAAAATTAAAAAAATAAAAAATTGTTAATAAAATTTTTAATGTTTCTATCTATAGTATATCCCCATTTTTACTTTAAGCATTTAGTTCATCCTTTACTGAAATTCAGAACCAAATAATGCTAATAGTCTACTCTATTTTACCCATTGTAAGTAGGTGGAAATATTTCCTGGCTATAGAAATAAGTTACTACATATGAGGACGTTTTGGTTACTAGCTCTCTGACTGAGGAGCTGGCAAATTACTTCCAGTTCAATAGATGGGAAGTGCTCAAGGGAAGGGCTGTGGTCCCAACAGGATAGTTTGGAGCCAGGTAAAGCAGTCAGGCAGCTTTAGCAACAAATCAATAAAGGCAAATTGTTTGCAGCTGCTCAGAGTACTTCTTGATAAACAAGATTTTGCCATTAAAGATTATGGAATAAGAAGGTGCTACAAAGTAGTCCACAGTCCTCACCAGTTAATCCCAAATGAGGCAATCACTTCACTTGCACCCTCTGATGCTATCTTGTTAAAGCTTTGATAAGAATTTCCTGATATGTATCACTGATGGAAGTCCCTTTCCAAAAACTTCTCACACAATTGTACCATATTTTGGCAGTTTTTTGAGGTACAAAGGCAATAGAAATAAAATGAACATAGAAGAAATGATTATGTTAATTAAAGGAAAAATATACATCACTTGATTCAATTTGTGAGAAGACAATTATACAAACACATTCAATCCAGAAAATAATTTTTAATATCTTGGAGAACTCAGCTAATAAAGGTGTGTGTGTGTGAATTTGGACAGAATACTAATAGTTTAAGGAAGAAGGCAGAATGAGGCTGATTTTGGAAACTGAGAATTTCTAACAAGTTAACATGTGTGGGCAAACCTACGTTCCTCAACACCTAACTTGAAGACTGAGCAGTATAAAGTACAAGAAATAAAAGTCAGACGGACACACACAGTGGGCATGATGGAATGCTCGGAGATAAACATGCCATTGAAAGGTCAAGCATCTGACTCTGACAATGACTACTGTGTGCATTTAGGCAAGTAACCTGATTTCTCTAAGCCTCCACTTCGTATTTGGTGAAATGGGAATTTATTTTAAATCTCTATCTACCTGGGAGGGGTGTGGTAAATAGTAAACAATGAAATGTGTGTACTTTATTATAATGCTTGTTATTTAATGATTTTTTATAAAACAATAGAAATACTCCTTGCTAAAGTGAATACATCAGAAATATGAGACTCCCAAGATTGCAAGGTACTTAGAGTTCAGCTGATTTAATCACAATATTTGAAATTGGAAGGTCCTATTAATGTTATTCGTATTATTATTTTTAAATATCTATGGCTTCTCTACCAAGGATTCATTCAATTGATAGTGATAGTCTTCTAATGATAGGGAGCCCATTTTGTCTTGAGTTTCACCTATATGGTTTCGAATACATATAATCACTTGTGCAACTGGAGTTTTTGCTTCTGTTTCAGACTGAGTTAGAGACTGTTCTTGCTTTCCTGATCTGCATATTAAGTTAGAATGCAGTTCACTGTGTCTTGCTAGTTGGAATATGTTTATTTGCTGAGGGAGGTGGAAACTATCACCAACATTGTCCAATATATAATATGTCTTCCTTAAATGTTTATTATTGGTGAAAATGATGATAATGAGCCTATTTCTGATCTTTGTGCCTACAGCAATGATTTTGAAGCTGTTTAGAAGTTTTATGTAAAATTCTCCTCCTGTTTATCTTCAAAATATACAGCTGGTCTCCATTATCTCAGACATGACTCTGTGGCAAGTGTGTTTTGTATTATTGCTCGTTTGTTTCTTTCTCTGCCTACTCATCTGTTTTCCTGGCTGTGACTTTTAGCCCCCTCATTTGTCTAAGTAAGTATTGTCCTTGGCTGTTTCCTTTCTGTCATTTCTATTGTTTCTTGCATTCTGGTCACTTTGTCTGATGGCATCTGTGCAACACTTCACACTCATTAATATCCTCCATGAGCCGCTTAATAATAGAGAAACCCTGTTGTGTCTTTGCACAGTTAAGAGGAAAAAAAAAAAAAAACCTGCCCCAGCTTTTGATAAAAGCCTGTTCCACAGATTATTCTCGACTTGGGAAATTGTCAGAAGTTAATGACAGGGAAATAAAGGCAGATGCAACTGCTCAAGAAATTCTTTGAAATGCAGGGTACGTGTGTGTGTGTGTGTGTGTGTGTGTGTGTGTAGAGGGGGAGGAGAGAGAGGTAGAGAGAGATTGATTTTGTTCACTGAAGTAAAAGCATGTATGCTGCCAAAATATAGTATGAGATGGACCAAATGACTACAATCTCATATTTTAAAATATTTTGTTTAAGCATGCAGATCTGGCTGAAATGCCCATGAGAGTATTTCAGGCATGGAAAGCCAAGACACGCTGGGGAAAAAAAAAAAAAAAAAAAAAAAAAAAAAAAAAAAAACCTAAATGAAAGATCTCCACGAGTGAGATCCCATTGGAAAGAACGGGTCATCAAAGAAGGAGGTGCCTTTCTCTGAAGGGAGGAGAGAGCTTCCACTTTGACCATGGCCCTGTCTAAATATGATCAGAGTCAGTGAACTCAGGGGGCTTCCATAGCCTTGGCAGCTCATGACAAGAGCCTAGGGTGATTACTGAGGCCATAAACAAGAGTGTCAATTTGTTAAGTCAACAACAGGAGTCACTGTGCACTTACTCCTCATGTAGGATCTTTGTCCTTAGTGTGCTGTACATTGAGATTTAATGCTATAACTAGTACTCAAACAGTATTTTTCACTTTATGTTTCTGTGTGGGAGCAAACTGTTGAAATCTTTACTTAATGTATGCTAAACTGATCTTCTGTATATAAAGAGAAACGAAAATGAATCTTGATGTGAATGGAAGGGGAGAGGGAGTGGGAAAGGGGAGTGTTGTGGGTGGGAGGGACATTATTGGGGGGAAGCCATTGTAATTAATATTCTGTACTTTGGAAATTTGTATTCATTAAATAAAAGTTAAAAAAATAAAAAAATAAATAAAAAATAAAAAAATATTTTGTTTAAAAATGCCCGATTCATGTTATTGTAGAAAACTCTCAAATAAGCTTAATTATGCAAACAAGAGCTAGTGTCTGTATTGTATATTATATATGTGCATATTTCAAATATCTGTTCTAGCATTTCATAAGGCATATAAATACCTTGACCACCCCAATGATAAATAAGAATGTTCTAAAATAGACATTTAGACGAATTACAATGCTTAATTCCCAGGCGAGGATGAAAATGGTAATTACAGGTGACATTGTTCAAGATACCCAACTTACCTAACCACTCCTTGACTTAAAAATCTACTTTATCCTCTGATGCAGGTTAGAGATTCCCATTTTGTGTGTGTCTAAAGCTGCTGAGGGCTCTTTTATTCTAGGCTTTTCTGCAGGAAAGGCTATTTAAAATCAAGAGCTCACATACTATGGAGTTTCTGCATTAGTTATCACTTGTGTCTAGTAAAAAGCTATAAAAGATCATTTACAGTTCAATCAAGGTTTCTGTTAATGCAATGGCTGTTAGATACATGAAGAACATGTCAGCTAATATTAAGAATGACATAAAGACTGTGTTCACCCAAAACTTGAAGTCAGAGCACAAAGCATAATATAAAATCCTTTCATATGGAAATTAAACTTCACATTGGGAATCCTGGTAGGAGGCCGGGGACTTGACTTCACCCACCACTTCCAGAGGTTAACTGGAGGTTGAAAGGAGCTCTGGGTTCACTTCTGGTTTTCTTCCTTCTAAATCAGTAGCTGTTTTCTAAGACTTAAAATGTCTTTCTTGTTCAGACTCTGTTTTTTAATTTTTCTCTCTTGAAGGAGTAGCTGGTTACTTTAAGACTCCTAATTTGTTTATTTTCTCTATCTTTCACTGTCTTCACTTTTGTGTTACCATAACAGACTACTTGAGAATCAGTGCTTTATAAAGGGAGGAGGTTTGTTTGGGTTTATGATTCTGAAGACTGAGAATTCCAAGGTAGGACAGCTGCACCTAAGGGGGCCCTGTGCTGTTTCAACTCACAGAGAAAAGTGGAAGGTCAAGTAGGCATATGTGGAATGGCAAGAACAAAAGGGGTGAGCTTGCTTCAGCAGTCCAACACCTACAGTCCTCCGCTCTACCAGCTGAGCTATCGAAGGATACAGGTGGGTTTGCTCCATAACAACCCACTCTCATGCTACCTAATCCAGGTCCACAGGAGTGAGAACTCGCTCACTTTTGTGACATTGGGAACCAAACTTCAATAGCAGTTTTGGTGGGGATAATCCATATTCAGATAATAGCATGAACTGCTTTATGACTTTCTTTTCACACTTCTTTTAGACAATAATAAAACACAATTGTTCATGCATCTCTAATGACAGGGGTATTTGCAAAGCATTTTGTTAATAGAAAAGTAAAAAGTGATGCCAACATATCTTCATTAGTTTAAAACATATACACATGATTATACATAGGCCACAGACTTCATGGGTACCAATATCTGGGCAAATGTGTTTAGCTCCAAGGATACTACATACATTGCAATTGGGAGTGGTTGCCTAGGAACCAGCTCTCTATCCTAGACCCTAGGAGTGCTTGTCCTACAAAGAATGATTGAGGCTAATTAGCTCCATTAATTCTCATCTCTAGAGATTGAACCCAGGAACAGAGGGGAAATCTGTCTTTCTAAACCTTGGCCTGTCTTTGGCAAACATCATATGCAACATGCACTGGGCATTTATTCTTTTGAATTTGTTAGAAATCAACTAATCTGCCCTATAAATTGTGTAGAGGCCTTTTTGAATTTGTTTGCCATAGATATTTTGTGATTATTATCTCAGTCGAGTGTGGTTAAAATAGACAATATTGAAACAATGTCATTTTTACACCCTCTAAAGTTAGTCATAGTATGTGGGCAAATTGTCCTACATCAGATAGAGAAAAATAATAGATTATGAAGACTGGTCTGTTGGCGATTTCCACAAATGTATAAACACGCCTTCTCGGAAAACACACACACGCTGCTCACAACTCTGTTATAACATTGAATCTAATGTTATAGGTCAGGTTTTCGAAGATGACTGAGTTTTGGTTAAGGTGGTCCTATTCAGATTTAAGCTACCCTGGAGCACATGGAAATCAACCTTCATGGAGCAACTGATGGAATCTTAGTTTTATAGACAAAATACTTCAACATATAACCTCCTAGAAGCTTTCAGCAGGTTGAAAGCAGAGGGAATGCACAAATTTTAGTGTTCTCCCAAGTTTTCCAAAGACTGTTGAGAGCAAGGCAGTTTCAACCTGCTGTATATCACATTAACTTTATATATTTAGAAGCTTCAATTTTAGGTATCTACATATTTACAATTGTTAAATTCTCTTAATTAACTTATCCCTTTATTTTTATGGAATGATCTTTGTCTCATTTTATGGTTTTTGTCTTTAACTGATTTAACTATGGTTGCTTATGCTGTCTTTTGGCTTCTATTGTATAAAATAAATTTTCCCATAATTTCGGTTTTAGTTTATACATTATCTACCTTTTGTAGGTAGCATGGAGTTTCCTTATGGAGGGAGGTCTTAGGCTTTTTTTGTTGTGCTGTTGTTTCTTTCCCATTCTGCTAAGCTGCATTTTATTTGGAGAATAAAAAATGTGGTATACTTTTTTATATAATTTTGATATATTTGCTACTGGCAAATACCAAACCCAGCTACTTTAATATGGGACATGAGCATCTTAACAGGTTTTTTGTTTGTTTATTTGTTTTATTTTTTTTTTTAAGAAAACTGACTCTCCACTAGAAAAAGCAATGCATTTTTGTAGATGAGAGTCACCAGGCCTAGTGGAATATCAGGCCTGGATGTATATGGTGAAAGGCTAGAATAAGGCTAATTCCAGGATCATATAGAGCTAAAGACACTGCTGTGTGAGCCAGGATTCCCACACTGTCAGGGCCCAGGGCTGCTGTCCACAATAGCATACAGTGAAGTACATGAGCTCATATAGAATCTCAGGCTGTGGGACATGAATAGTGTTGGGTTTTACTGAGGCAAGCACAGTGTTGGAGTCCTAGGCAAATCTGTACTCACTTTCCTCTTTTTCTCCCCAGTAGAGAGTTCTCTCCCCAAATAGTCCTGACCAAGTTGGCATAATAGTGACATAAGTAATGTAAAATTGTCCTTCCTATCCCTTTCAATGCTTTTTTTTTTTTTTTTTTTTTTTTTTTTTTTTTTACCATACCAAATCCAGGTATGATCTCTCATCTTGTTTCTTAACCACTTGGAAGGTATTTTCATGCATAGGTGACTGCAAATTGATGATTCCACATGGAGATGTTCACTAGAGGGTCCTAATCTGACATCTCTGCTGTGTATCATAGATAAATCCCATGGCTTCATGAAGCAGACATGTTTTGGGACATTGAATTTAAGAAAACATTTTACATTTATGTTGCTTATGAAGATATCAAAAAGAGAAAAAGGAACTGTGAGTTAAACCTGTATTGGGAGTTCTTCAGTTGGGAACAATGAATTGGATTTTTAAAAATACATATACCTTTACCTCCCAAACTAGTTGCAGAATTTTATGGCAATGTGCATTTTTCTTCTAAAGTGTATTTTTGAAATACATTTTACTATTCCCTAAAAATAAATATTATTTTAAAGTTCCACAAAGCAGCATTTGCATTGGGATATATGAAACTAATGCTCATGATTGCAATTGATATGTGTACTTTGGGACATGCAAAATATAATTTAAAATTTCAGCTTATATTATATATTGTGTAAGATATGTAGATATATATATATATTTCCATTGTGTTTAACATTGTGAATTTAGTGGCTTCTAAATGAGTTTATAAAGGCTAAACACTAATTTGCATTCACATATTATTAACCATAATAACCTTATCTTGGGCTCACTTGGCTAATCCTCCGCCTGCAGCACCGGCACCCCGGGTTCTAGTCCCGGTCGGGGCGCCGGATTCTGTCCCCGTTGCCCCTCTTCCAGGCCAGCTCTCTGCTGTGGCCAGGGAGTGCAGTGGAGGATGGCCCAAGTGCTTGGGCCCTGCACCGGCATGGGAGACCAGGATAAGCACCTGGCTCCTGGCTTCGGATCGGCACAGTGTGCCGGCCGTAGTGGCCATTTAGGGGGTGAACCAACGGAAGGAAGACCTTTCTCTGTCTCTCTCTCTCTCTCACTGTCTAACTCTGCCTGTCGAAAAAAAAAATAACCTTATCTTGATCATTTCTGCAAAGAATCAAATAAAAAAACCTTCTATGACATGAAGAAATACTGACATAAAGAAATATCTATTTCTGTGAGGGAAACACAAGGTATATTTACTCAGAGGATTAGTAATATTGGCAAAAATGATTCTGTTATTTCATAAGATGTGAATTTAGTAATATAGTATAATTACTCTGCTTTCTTCATTAAAAATAAGATTTTATACACTAGTATGAACATTAATTTCTTTCCTATGAGGCTCTTCACTAAGCTCTCCAGTAGCTAATCTGTATGAATCATATGTATGCATTGTTTTTGACATCTTGTTGCACAGTCCTAAAATGAAATGCAAGAGAAATAGCCTGAGTCGTAATGAGCTTTGGCAGCCAATCACAAGGAAGCATTTTTATCTGTGCCATCAAATATTGAGGCCACAGAACATGCATTAATCATAGAATGATTTCATGTGCTTTTATGGTGTGTTTGTCCTAAAAAGGTTATGAAAACAAAAATATTTGCAGAAATAATGTCTTTCCAATAAGCCACCTGAGAGCACTATATTTAGAAGTTGAAAGAATGAAGAAATTTTATTAAATAGAACCGAAGCTTTCAAACTGTCAAGTAAAACTATTGTACCAGTTCCTAAAGGACCAAGATATACATAAAGAACTACAAGTATTCAAATTAAAGCTGGAAAAATAGCTATGGAAACTACTTTCAGAAAACAGCATAATAGTTAACTAACTTGTGAATCAATAGTAGGTAAACACAAAGTTTCAATACATCTTTAATGACTTAATTGTTAAGTATATATTGACAAAAGAATAAGGATTCCATCGAGAAATGCTGATTCTAGAGATGGGATAAGAATAATGCAAGATGAATCTGGAGCAACTTGAAATACTAGCAAATAAAAGAAGCTCAAAAGTAAAAGAATGGGGCATGTCATAAGGATCCAGGATCCAATTAGAAATAACCCCCAAATGCCAAAACTGGGACAATTTGATGATGCAAAGCATAAAATAAATATTCACACTTCCCACTGATTAAATAAATAAATATGGGCACATGTTTATCACAAAAGAATCCCTAATAACATCAGTGTTGGCTGGACTTAGTCACTGACTTCCCAATAACTGAGTAGAAAATGAATAAAAAAATCACCTTGCCATTTGAGAAATCTGGTAGACATAATAACTTGGCTGATATTTCTACAGTGATGTTATATGGGCGAAATGATATGAAATAAAGAGCAGAAAAACCAGAGTTGATGTGCATTCTACAAAATACCTGCTGTAGTTTTCAAACTATCAAAAATTCTTTTTTGGTGTTTTGCTTGTTTTAAGAAAGGCTGAGAATCTCAGAGCAGTGCAGTTTAAAGAGGTTCAATGGTAAATACTAAAATGTCCTGGTTTGGGTCCTGGAAGAAAAAGAGGGCATTAATCAAAACAATAGTGAAAATTGAATGAATTCAGAAGGCTAGTTGATAGTAATGTATCATTGTTAGTGTTTTAGTATTGAAAGGTGAAAACCTGAAACTAGGTTTAGGTTTTATTGAAAATTTCTGTAAAAGCATTCATACTATTGCTGTAAATGAATCATATGAATACTATTCCTCAAAATGAAAAGTTTCTTATGAGAAATGCATGACTACCTTGTTGAAATTAACATTATCAATGCAAGATAATGAAGGTTTTCTTTTTCACTATTACTTATTCCAATGAGAAATTTGAGATGCTTTTTTGTTGTTGTTGTTGATGTTGTTTTCCTTCAGGGTTTCTCCCTGCCATACCCTTAATTTTCTCATAGTTGAACATTGTTCTCAATATAGCATAGTCAATGAGATATGGCTAGTTTAGATTATTTACCTACTTTTATCTATTCAATGTGTAGGAAAAAATCATATTGCCCAATTAATTGCGTGATGATGAATATAGCACATGCCAGACAAAACTTCATTTCAGCTTGATTTAGTGAATGGACTACCACAAGATAATTTAGAATAGAATTTAAAATAGAATTTAGATACACATTAAAATAGTAAAAATTGATAATGTTAATAAAGTCAATATATGGCTGAGGATGTTTTATCCATCAACTCCATCTTGAATAAGTATATAAATGGGAAAGAGAAAGCTAAGGGTCAAGCAACAACAGAATATGAGTTTGTAGATTTGTTCTAATGCAGATGGTGCTGAACATTGTTTTCTTTTAAGTATAAAGGATTTTATGCTGTGCATTTGGATAAGCAGCAGAAGGTTTGTGGTACAGCAAGTGGACTCTTTGCTCTAGTTGCTCCATGTGTGAAAATTGGTCAGAAGAAATGCTTGAAATGATGAGATTCTAGGATAGCTTATTTTGAGTTAATCCTTCTGGTCTAGTTCCTATATAACCAAGATTCATGGTATTGTTATGAACACACAATTAGAACTTCATGCAAATAGATACAGTAGATGTAAAAAAATTGCATAATGGAATTCAACATACAGTTGTCAAAATTTCACTCTGAAATAAAAGAGAAAAGGACATGATAATGGTCACCAAGTGTCCATTCACATATGAAGAATTTCCCATTTGCCTTACCCAAACTGAAATTATAGTTAAACTTTTGTCCCTAGAGTCTCTAATTTCTCTTTAGAAGAAAAGAAATCAGAGAAGCCTCTTTATCATCATGTTTGCTCCCAACTTTTCAAATTTTCTGGATGGGTTCTTAATTACAGGATAGAAAAGTAATGAAGTTAAGAACATATTCCATTTCCTTTTCGAATCCATAGTTATAGCTTCCATTATATATCAATATGAAAGGCATAGCTCAAAAAGGAACTGTAACATATTTGGAAAAAATTCACAATAAATGTTGTTTATTACCTATCTAAAACATTATGTCCTTAAGGTCCTCTGTGTGTTACTGAAATCTCAGTCCCTGTCTCCGTTGCTAAATTACAGTAACAGGAATAGGGAGTGAGGGCAAAGGAAACGAAGTGTAATCTGTCGACAGGTGAGGGGGTAGCCAACTTCCATCTCAAGAACTACTATCCTGCCCAAGGAGGATGTTTTTAAATGGACTACATAGAAGGAGGAGCTGGTCTGGAGAAATCTCAATGGAGACACAAGTCTCTCATGTCTGGTGTTGAGATTTGTATCTTTCTTCTCTGTTTCTTTTTTCTTTTTCTTTTTTTTTTTTTTTTTTTTTGACAGGCAGAGTGGACAGTGAGAGAGAGAGACAGAGATAAAGGTCTTCCTTTTGCCGTTGGTTCACCCTCCAATGGCCGCCGCAGCCAGCGCACTGCGGCCGGTGCACCGCGCTGATCCGAAGGCAGGAGTCAGGTGCTTCTCCCGGTCTCCCATGGGGTGCAGGGCCCAAGCACTTGGGCCATCCTCCACTGCACTCCCTGGCCACAGCAGAGGGCTGGCCTGGAAGAGGGGCAACCGGGACAGAATTCTGTGCCCTGACCGGGACTAGAACCCCGTGTGCCGGTGCCGCAAGGCGGAGGATTAGCCTAGTGAGCCGCGGCGCCGGCCTTTCTTCTCTGTTTCATCCTTGAGGTCTGCAAGTGGTGAGGATAGACCTGGCTTGACCAGGTTGTGAGATAAGGAACAAGACTATGTGTGCCTGAAGACATGAGTAAGCAGAAAATTGACAGTCAAGCCCCAAAGTATCAACAAGAGGCTCTGCATGAGTGGCCTATACCATGTTACCTGGGTGATATTATGGTCAAGCGGCCTTTAATAAACCCGGGGACTACATGCAATTAGGTGGTGACTACTTTTTGCACTGCAGCTGGAATTTCCCTAAACAAAATCCCTCAAGACAATACTTGAGGCCCACCAAGGTGTTATGTATTGGAGCGGCAAATGACCTCATGAGTCTGGTAGTTAGAATCATGTAAGGCCATCTGTACTACTCCATCAATTCAGTGAGTTAAATTAAAGTTGTTGGCTAGGATATTGGGATCCAATGGTATCTGGTATATGCAGTTATGGTTCTGTTTGGGGCCTCAATTTCATGAAGATAGCAGTAAAATGAAACAAAACAAAAATCCTGTTAAAATGCCTCATGCCATGAAATTATTCTCCTTCCCCCCATTCCTTATGCTCTGTTAATTTTATCTGTCTGCTGGTCTTACAGTTTGAAAGGAATAAAGGGATGTCAGTGAAATGTTAGAGTACTGAAGCAGAAATCCTTTGCAAGTGTTGTCAACTCCATGTTCCCTTCCCATAAAAGTCCTTCTCACCTCTCTACCTTTCCAACAATGTTGTTCCACTCTAAGGCAGAGCTATCATCTCACTGTGAAGTCCATACTTGTTAAAAGCAATTATACACTTCCCTCTGCTCTCACTGTGCATATACATGACTCTATTTTAATGCATATTATATAGTTATAAATACATACCTGTATGATTTTCTCTCCCATCAGAAACTGGGCTGATTGACTTCATGACTCCTATGTTATTAATCTAATTTTTCCACCAGAGCTTGCAAAAATCTGTAGACATAGTCATGGTTATTAAGGTTTTTGAATAAATGACTCTTTAACAGAAAACACATACATTCCTTCTCACTGGTCTTCACATGCAAAGAAAAATTGGTCATTCCTGGCAATTATATATGTCAAGTATGTTGTTACTTTCAACCTGAAGTACTCACAGGGGATATTTTGCCTTTCAGAAAGTTTTAAGTTGCACAACTGCCACAGTTAATATTCCAAAGCCAGCTACCAATACCCTACCATTTGTCTGAGTGTGGCACCTGTAGAAAGAAAATGTTTGCAGATTGTGGAGTGAAAGTGTAAAATGGTGAATGTACTTTTACTTGTAATATTTTTTTCTCTAGAAATGACATATAATTACAATCCTGTCATTTCTAAGTATAGACACTTGGTAAATAGTTTCATATCAGAGTATCCCTATGCCTCTACCCTGCAATATTTAGAGTACAAACGCATAACCTGAAATTGAAACACGTAACTGCTTAAGACAAGTACAACAGGAATAGCCACATCCATGGCTTTGAGTGCACCAGAAGTGCAAAGGTTATTGTTCCACAACATACTGCAGACATTCTTATTTATATAGTGAAATCTACAATCACAATGAAATAGAATTGAATATCTAAAGGTGTATATGCACCTGGAGACCACTTCACAAATTCTCAAATTGAGAGAACAAAGAGGATGGACATAAAGAAAAGACAGAAAAATATATTTGTAACCTAAATTGAAAACTACTGAAAAGACTAAGAAATAATAAGACTAGAGAATTGACAGAATAATGAAAAGGGAATTCCTTTTCTACTCTGTACTCTGAGCAAAGGATTTGATGTGCATGTTTTTTGGTTGAACAAAATAACTTGAGTTTCATTATAACACCAAAAGTGTTACATTCAGTTATCAATTTTATAATGAGTGCATTTTAGAAAATACATCACAATCAATGTTGAATTAATTACCATCAACCGTAAAAGTGCAGTTTAACATTGACCTTCATTTTCTTAGGTAGTTTATATATTTGCCTGAATGATGTGGATTTTCCATCTTCTTTTTCTTTCTGTACTGATATTACTTAAATTCATACAGAATTTTATACTCTCTTTAAATATTAGTGAAATTTTAATAAAATAAAAATATTAAGATTGCAGAAATTAATGTTTATGGAAGGGATATAAGTGCCTCATTTTCAGATAACCATATAGGTGGGTATAAATTGATGTTTCGCTGGCTATTAAAATGGTCATTTAGCCTAGTTTTATATATCCCTTGAGGAAGAATTTAACTACCAGGTATGCTTATAAATCATGTTCAGTCTAAATATTTTCTAGATAATTCTATATTATATTTAATCTCCATGGTCATTTATCACTTGTGTGTTCTCATAAAATTCTGAGTCTCCCATGGTTCCCATTGACTTTATATTAAGAGCCAACAGATGGAAGCACAGCAGAGGCATGTATAATATGACAGTGGGACAACATCATGGTAGAGCTCTTTATTCAGAGAAAAGAAAGATCTGTTGATGTGGTGTGCTCAAAACCCTGAGGAAAATGTGTGATAATTTTTCTGATGAATATTTAAAATGTTGATGGTATATTAAGCAGGTTAAAATTTCTTTTTTTTTTAAACTTTTATTTAATGCATATAAATTTCCAAAGTACGACTTATGGATTACAATGGCTTCCCCCCCATACCGTCCCTCCCACCCACAACCCTCCCCTTTCCCACTCCCTCTCCCCTTCCATTCACATCAAGATTCATTTTCGATTATCTTAATATACAGAAGATCAGCTTAGTATACATTAAGTATGGATTTCAACAGTTTGCTCCCACACAGAAACATAAAGTGAAAAATAATAGATGATTTTTTTTAAAATGATGATGAAATCAGAGCAGACCTATTGTCATGTTTAATCCCAGTGAGAGTCAAGTTGGGAATTGATAATTTCTTTTTTTTTTTTTTACAGAGGATCAGTTTAGTATGCATTAAGTAAGGATTTCAACAGTTTGCACCCCCATAGAAACACAAAGTGAAATATATTGTTTGAGTACTCGTTATAGCATTAAATCTCAATGTGCAGCACATTAAGGACAGAGATCCTACATGAGGAGTAAGTGCACAGTGACTCCTGTTGTTGACTTTACCAATTGACACTCCTGTCTATGGCATCAGTAATCTCCCTATGCTCCAGTCATGAGTTTCCAGGGCTATGGAAGCCCTCTGAGTTCTCCGATTCTTATCTTGTTTAGACAAGGTCATAGTCAAAGTGGAGGTTCTCTCCTCCCTTCAGAGAAAGGTACCTCCTTCTTCGATGACCTGTTCTTTCCACTGGGATCTCACTCGCAGAGATCTTTTGCCAGAGTGTCTTGGCTTTCCATGCCTGAAATACTCTCATGAGCTTTTCAGCCAGCTCCGAATGCCTTTAGGGCTGATTCTGAGGCCAGAGTGCTATTTAGGACATCTGCCATTCTATGAGTCTGCTGAGTATCTCACTTCCCATGTTGGATCACTCTCCCCTTTATTTACTCCATTGGTTAGCGTTAGCAGGTACTAGACTTGTCTATGTGCTCCCTTTGACTCCCAGTCCCTCCACCATGACCAACTGTGAACTGAAACTGATCACCTGGAACAGTGAGATGGCATTGGTACATGCCACCTCGATGGGATTGAATTGGAATCCCCTGGTATGCTTCCAACTCCACCACTTGGGGCAAGTCAGCCTGAGCATGTCCCAAATTATACATCTCTTCCCTCTCCCATTCCCACCACCATGTTCAACAGGGATCGCATTTCAGTTAATTTTCAACACTTAAGAATAACTGTGCATCAATTACAGATCTAAACCAGTCATATTAAGTAGAACAGATAAAAAAACTACTAAGAGGGATAATGTATTAAGTTGTTCATTAACAGTCAGGGCTATGCTGATCAAGCCACCGTTTCCCATAGTGTCCACCTCACTCCAACAGGTTTCCCTCTTGGTGTTCAGTCAGTCGTCACCGATCAGGGAGAACATATGGTATTTGTCCCTTTGGGACTGGCTTATTTCACTCAGCATGATGTGTTCCAGATTCCTCCATTTTGTTGCAAATGACTGGATTTCGTTGTTTCTTACTGCGGTATAGTATTCTAAAGAGTACATATCCCATAATTTCTTTATCCAGTCTATCGTTGATGGGCATTTAGGTTGGTTCCAGGTCTTAGCTATTGTGAAATGAGCTGCAATAAACATTAGGGTGCAGACCTCTTTTTTGTTTGCCAATTTAAATTCCTTTGGGTAAATTCCAAGGAGTGGGATGGCTGGGTCGAACGGTAGGGTTATCTTCAGGTTTCTGAGGAATCTCCAGACTGACTTCCAGAGTGGCTTGACCAGTTTGCATTCCCACCACCAGTGGGTTAGTGTTCCTTTTTCCCCACATCCTCGCCAGCATCTGTTGTTGGTAGATTTCTGCATGTGAGCCATTCTAACCGAAGTGAGGTGAAACCTCATTGTGGTTTTGATTTGCATTTCCCTGATTGCTAATGACCTTGAACATTTTTTCATGTGCCTGTTGGCCATTTGGATTTCCTCTTTTGAAAAATGTCTATTGAGGTCCTTGGCCCATCTCTTAAGTGGGTTGTTGGTTTTGTTTTTGTGGAGTTTCTTGATCTCTTTGTAGATTCTGGTTATTAACCCTTTGTCTGTTGCATAGTTTGCAAATATTTTTTCCCATTCTGTCGGTTGTCTCTTCACTCTCCTGACTGTTTCTTTTGCAGTACAGAAACTTCTCAATTTGATGCAATCCCAATAGTTGATTTTGGCTTTGACTGCCTGTGCCTCCCGGGTCTTTTCCAGAAATTCTTTGCCTGTGCCAATATCTTGAAGGGTTTCTCCAATGTTCTCTAGTAACTTGATGGTGTCAGGTCGTAGATTTAGGTCTTTAATCCATGTTGAGTGGATTTTTGTGTAAGGTGTAAGGTAGGGGTCTTGCTTCATGATTCTGCTCGTGGAAATCCAATTTTCCCAGCACCATTTATTGAATAGACTGTCCTTGCTCCAGGAATTAGTTTTAGATCCTTGATCAAATATAAGTTGGCTGTAGATGTTTGGGTTGATTTCTGGTGTTTCAATTCTGTTCCATTGGTCTATCCATCTGTTTCTGTACCAGTACCATGCTGTTTTAATTACAACTGCCCTGTAGTATGTCCTGAAATCTGGTATTGTGATGCCTCCGGCTTTGTTTTTGTTGTACAAGATTGCTTTAGCTATTCGAGGTCTCTTGTGCCTCCATATAAATTTCAGCACCATTTTTTCCAGATCTGAGAAGAAGGTCTTCGGTATCTTGATTGGTATTGCATTAAATCTGTAAATTGCTTTTGGGAGAATGGACATTTTGATGATATTGATTCTTCCAATCCATGAGCATGGAAGATTTTTCCATTTCTTGGTATCCTCTTCTATTTCTTTCTTTAATGTTTTGTAATTTTCATCGTAGAGATCTTTAACGTCTTTGGTTAAGTTTATTCCAAGGTATTTGATTGTTTTTGTAGCTATTGTGAATGGGATTGATCTTAGAAGTTCTTCCTCAGCCATGGCATTGTCTGTGTATACAAAGGCTGTTGATTTTTGTGCATTGATTTTATACCCTGCTACTTTGCCAAACTCTTCTATGAGTTCCAATAGTCTCTTAGTAGAGTTCTTTGGGTCCCCTAAATACAGAATCATGTCATCTGCAAAGAGGGATAGTTTGAGTTCTTCCTTCCCAATTTGTATCCCTTTAATTTCTTTTTCTTGCCTAATAGCTCTGGCTAGAACCTCCAGAACTATATTGAATAGCAGTGGTGAGAGTGGGCATCCCTGTCTGGTTCCAGATCTCAGTGGAAATGCTTCCAACTTTTCCCCATTCAATAGGATGTTGGCTGTGGGTTCCCAGGTTTGGAGAAGGACAGAGAAATCCTAGTACAGGAAGCCCACAGAACCCCTAATAAACACGACCAAAAGAGATCCTCACCACGACACGTTGTAATTAAACTCTCCACAGTGAAACATAAAGAAAAGATCCTAAAATGTGCAAGAGAGAAACGTCAGATTACTCTCAGAGGATCTCCAATCAGACTCACAGCTGACTTCTCATCAGAAATTCTAAAAGCTAGGAGGGAATGGCGAGATATAGCCCAGGTACTAAGAGAGAACAACTGCCAGCCCAGAATATTATATCCTGCAAAGCTATCATTTGTGAATGAAGGTGAAATAAAGACTCTTCATTGCAAACAGAAATTGAAAGAATTTGTTGCCACTCGTCCAGCCCTGCAAAAGATGCTTAAAGATGTGTTACACACAGAAACACAGAAACACGGTCATCAATATGAAAGAAGGTGAAGGAAGGAAACCAAGGAAGGAAAGCTCACAGCAAAAGATCACAGGGAATTCAAAGCATATATTAGAACTTATCTTTGGCAAATGGCAGGGCAAAGTTACCACTTATCATTAGTCGCATTGAACGTGAATGGCCTGAACTGTCCAGTTAAAAGACACCGATCGGCTGATTGGGTAAAGGAACAAAACCCATCTATTTGCTGCTTACAAGAAACACATCTTTCCAACAAAGATCCATACAGACTGAAAGTGAAAGACTGGAAAAAGATATACCATGCCAACAGAAATGAAAAAAGAGCGGGCGTAGCCATCTTAATATCGAACAACATAAACTTTACCACAAAAACTGTTAAGAGAGACAAAGAGGGACACTATATCATGATTAAGGGATCAATTCAACAGGAAGATATAACAATTATCAATGTATATGCACCTAACTACAGGGCACCAGTTTATCTAAAAGATTTATTAACGGACTTAAAGGGAGACTTAGACCCCAATACAGTAGTACTGGGGGACTTCAATACTCCACTCTCAGAAATAGACAGATCATCTGGTCAGAAGATCAACAAGGATACAGTAGATTTAAACGACACTATAGCCCAAATGGATCTAACAGATATATACAGAACTTTCAATCCTACAGCTAAAGATTTTACATTCTTCTCAGCAGTACATGGAAGCTTCTCTAGGATTGACCACATACTAGGCCATAAAGCAAGTCTCAGCAAATTCAAAAGAATTAGAATCATACCATGCAGCTTCTCAGACCATAAAGGAATGAAGTTGGAAATTAGCAACTCAGGAATCCCTAGAGCATACGCAAACACATGGAGATTGAACAACATGCTCCTGAATGAACAATGGGTCATAGAAGAAATCAAAAGAGAAATCAAAAACTTTCTGGAAGTAAATGAGGATAACAGCACAACATACCAAAACTTATGGGACGCAGCAAAAGCAGTGTTAAGAGGAAAGTTTATATCAATAGGTGCCTACATCAAGAAATTGGAAAGACACCAAATAGATGAGCTTTCAAATCACCTCAAGGATCTAGAAAACCTACAGCAAATCAGACCCAAATCTAGTAGGAGAAGAGAAATAATTAAAATCAGAGAAGAAATCAACAGGATTGAATCAAGAAAAACATTCCAAAAAATCAGCCAAACGAGGAGCTGGTTTTTTGAAAAAATAAACAAAATTGACACCCCATTGGCCCAACTAACTAAAAAAAGAAGAGAAAAGACCCAAATCAATAAAATCAGAGATGAAAAAGGAAATGTAACAACAGACACCACAGAAATAAAAATAGTCATCAGAAATTACTACTAGGACTTGTATGTCAACAAACAGGGAAACCTATCAGAAATGGATAGATTCCTGGACACATGCAACCTACCTAAATTGAACCATGAAGACATTGAAAACCTAAACAGACTCATAACTGAGACAGAAATTGAAACAGTAAATAAAGGCCCTCCCAACAAAGGAAAGCCCAGGACCAGATGGATTCACTGCTGATTTCTACCAGACATTTAAAGAAGAAATAACTCCAATTCTCAAACTATTCAGAACAATCAAAAAAGAGGGAATCCTCCCAAATTCTTTCTATGAAGCCAGCATCACCTTAATTCCTAAGCCGGAAAAAGATGCAGCACTGAAAGAGAATTACAGACCAATATCCCTGATGAACATAGATGCAAAAATCCTCAATAAAATTCTCGCCAATAGAATGCAACAACACATCAGAAAGATCATCCACCCAGACAAAGTAGGATTTATCCCAGGTATGCAGGGGTGGTTCAACATTTGCAAATCAATCAAGGTGATACACCACATTAACAGACTGCAGAAGAAAAACCATATGATTATCTCAATAGATGCCGAGAAAGCATTTGATAAAATACAACACCCGTTCATGATGAAAACTCTAAGCAAACTGGGTTTGGCAGGTTAAAATTTCTAATAAAGGTATGGAATTACTCTTCCCTTTCATATATGAAGTCAACATTTTCTTGTATCAATGAGTTGTTATCCACTGAATGACATTTTAGGTGCATATAAGTGACCTGAAAAGTAATTCAGGAAGGCAGAGTTGATAAGGCATCAAGGATAAGTATGTGTTAACTTGGTGCAAGAATTATCCATGAATGAGATTTATATGTCAAAAGATAAGAAATGAGTAAATAAGTACATGCATAGGATAAAAGATGAACTTTCGATTGTAGGAATGTAATAGAATTGTGATGTCAGATATTATGCACATTCCATCTTCTTTCTAGGAAAGATAAAATTAGCAGTAACATATTTAACTGAATGTCATAAGAAAAGAGTGGTCAAATTATACAAGATGGCTTCTTAGTTATACCCAGGTACATAGAGCTGATCTATGCAAATTTTAAGTCAGAATGCGTTAACTTTTTGTAATTCTACAGTTACTCCAATACTTTATCTACTCATTGTCCTATAATCAGTAATACAATGTCTGAAAAATTGGTCCCTATGAGATTATCAGTCCTATTGCTTATTTTATTTATTTATTTATTTATTTATTTATTTATTTTGACAGGCAGAGTTAGACAGTGAGAGAGAGAGAGACAGACAGAAAGGTCTTCCTTTTTCCATTGGTTCACCCCACAATGGCCACTGCGGCCGGTGCACTGTGGCCTGTGCACCGCGCTGATCCAAAGCCAGGAGCCAGGTGCATCTCCTGGTCTCCCATGTGGGTGCAGGGCCCAAGCACTAGGGCCATCCTCCACTGCACTCCTCGGCCACAGCAGAGAGCTGGACTGGAAGAGGAGCAACCGGGACAGAATCCGGCGCCCCAACTGGGACTAGAACCCGGGGTGCCGGAGCCACAGGCGGAGGATTAGCCTATTGAGCCATGACGCTGGCCCAGTCCTATTACTTATAATATGTTATCAAAATCATTTACCAGAAGAGGGCTATCCCAAACTCCAAGTAATGCATTTGTAATGATAAATTTGAATATAGAATGAAAACTGAAAAAAAAATCTGTTTTAGGGAATTACCTTTTTGATAAATTCAAGATCTACCATTTAATTACACTTGAACATTCTTTGAATTCTTATATACTGTTAAATAGTACACAGAAGATGTAAATGAAAAAAGATACTGGATAATGATCTTTGCTGATTTGAAACAGTGACACACACACACACACACACACACCCCACATGCTTAGAGCAACAAATGATTCTCATGTCAAGATCTCTGGTTTAATCAGGAACCACATGGGGAATTGCTTATAATTTATAACCTTCCCGGTAAGAAGTAAAAATATTACCTAGTGTAAAACAGGATTTGAGTGGTAGCTTGATTTTGTATGTAATCATTTCCTTCCTTTAACCTCATCTGCTAGATTTTTTGCCATTACTTGAATTATACATAGCCCCTAATTCTAGGCCTTGATCCTGGTTTCTACGACAATTGAATTAGGACCTTATTTTCTTGTACATTGCTAGAACAGAAGAATTCGGTTGTCCAGTGATACTCAGACGATAATACATAAAACACCAATGTTTATTTATACTTTCCTTTTTAGAATTATACAGTCTTAACAATTCCATTGTATTTTTCCTGTCTGAGCAACTTATCAAGTATTCAAGAAAAGGGATACTCTTAATATACTATTTTATTTAGAGATAAAGCCATAGGGTAGGGAGTTTAATATTTATCTTTATAAACAGATTTAATTTAAGGGAATAAATATTACACATACAAATAAGTCCTTCTTTAATTTGCATATATAAATGTATGGAAGAAAATATGTGTATATTTTAACCTATTGCAGAGCAGATATAATTATGTGTATGTATATTTACACACAGAAATTACATATGAATTATAAATACAGATGATTTTCTAATCTAGAAATAAGCACTAATAATAGGTAGATGAATAGCCATAAATAAATACACACACACAAACACACAGAGGCATCTATCAAGACACATGATGGTCTATGTAATGAACTCCACACAGAACAAAACACATTTAGTAATACGTTAGTAGTTGATATTTTTGGACAATTTCCAGCTGTCCTTATTTTGAAAAGGAAAGTCAAGAAAGGATCCAAGACCCTACCTCCTATGGGAAAACTTTTTTATCATTATTGACTTCTCATGGAGAAAGAACAGCTGGAGAAGAAGAAATGAAAGGTTTTTTATGGCATGCTTTTACTTTAACTACAAGAACTTTTATCCCAGTGATCAGTTTTTCTACCTTGTAGAATTATGATTAGCCTGTTGCCTTTTCAATATGGGTCAGACAGTTAACATGTTGCTGCTATTCCTTCCACCACCCTTCAGTTTTTAAGTATTGTCATGACCATGCACTCTAATTTTCAAATTGGATTTGGATTTGTTCCAGATACCCCTTACAGAAATTGCTTTCTGACGAAAAGTGGCTTACCCTGTGCATGGTGTTTGGAACTGATGCTGTGGCTACCTCATATGGTTGGAATACAAACCTCATACTATCTTTGCCAGATGCTAGGTTTCAGGGTAGAAATTTTATCATTTTTCCTTTAAAAAGCTTTATAACATCTTTTATATATACTAGAGTCCAGTTCACTAATTTTAATAAATTTAATATTAATAACTAGGCTCCAACAGGTAATCTTGAATTTTCTTTCTGTTTCACAATTTATACTCTTAGGTATTACTTTGCTTACTTTTTTGTATAGTGGGATTTTGTTGGTGTATTTCCTAACAATAGGCATTTGAGAGCTTAAGAAATTTTGAAATTACAATCAATTACTGCTGCAAAAATAAATCATCTATCCAGAATGATTGATTCTTTCAGTTTAATTAGATATTTTAGATGGCATACAATCCCTTCCTTTGACAATTTCTAATAATAAGGAAAGAAAGACATTTATTTTTAGTCCTATGTACCTCATACTTATGTACTTCATACTTCAAGATTTTTTAGCATCTTAGGTGATCAAATAGTTATTAATCATGTTTGAGCAATTTCTAAATAGGTTGAAAACAATGGATATAGTTTTGAATATCACCTAATTCTATTATCCTCTGGCAATGCACTTATTTTCTTAATTAAATGCACTTTTGTTCTTTCAAAAGCATTGAAACTTCAAATGTCCTAATTAATTAATAATACTACCAGCATATGTGTTTTTAAAGATTTTTAAAACTTCTTTGAAAGACAGAATTACAGGAACAGGTCAATCAACTAATATTTTGAGATTTTAATCAACTAAAATAGAAAATGTAAAAATAAATATACTGAGCAGAAAATCAGTATGTTGTTATATTTAAAATGGCATTATTGTAATTTATATTGTGAACAAAAGATTGGTACTTAAGTCTTAAGAGATTTAATAAAAAATAGCAGTCACCTACCTGGAATAAGTGGGATGTTTTCTCTGGGTTCAGGAAAGATTCATTATATGTGATTCAAAAAACATGATACATCACAACAAATTAAAAAATAAAAACTATATGATTATCTCAATAGATGCAGAGAAATCATTTTAAAGAATGCAACATCCTTTCATGATAAAAAAAAAAACTTAAGCAAATTGGCTACAGATGGAATATACCTAAATACAATCAAAGCAACATATGGCAAACCCACGGCCAGCATCATAATGAATGGAGAAAGGGTGGAAGCATTTCCACTAAAATCCAGTGCCAGATAATGATGCTTAAGCTCACCATTCTCTTCAATATAGTTCTAGAAGTTAGCCAAAGACATTAGGCAAGAAAAGGAAATAAAAGTAACACCAATGGGAAAAGAGGAATTGAAATTATCTGTTTGCAGATAAAAAGAGACTATATGGAGGGGAATTAAAGATCTCCACTAAGAGATTATTGGGTCTCATGAGAGAGTTTGACACACTTGCAGGATATAAAATCAACACACAAAAAATCAGTAGCATTTGTCATGGCTCAGAAAAAACTCATGGCTCAGTGTCATGGCTCAGAAAAAAACTTGTAATATGAATCCCAGTCACAATATCTACAAAAATTAACAACTTTGGAGTAAATTCAACCAAGAACATGAAAGATCTCTATAGTGAAAATCACAAAACATTAAGGGAAGAAATACAAAAAGACACAAAAACAGAAAAATCTCCCATAAACATGGATTGGAAAAATTAATATAATCAAAATGTCCGTAATACCCAAAGCAATTTACAGATGCAATGCTATCAAAATCCAAATGTCAAGGGTTTTCTTCTCAGATATAGAAAAAAAATGACCCTAAAATTCATATGGAATCATAAGAGAATGGATAGTTAAAGCAGTCTTAAAGAATAAAACAAAGCTGGGGTCACCACAACACCAGATTTCAAGACACATCACTGGGTAATTAAAATAAAAACAGCCTGATACACGATCAAAAATAGATATATGACCCGATGGAACAGATTAGAAATCTCAGAAATTAATCCACACATCTACAACCAGCTAATGTTTTATGAACAAGCTAGACTCACTCATTGGAGACAGGACAGTGTCTTCAACAAATGGTGTTAGGAAAGTGGATCTTTGCGTGCAGAAGTATGTAACAAGACCTTAGTGTTACACCTATGCTGGAGACTAGCTCCAGCCAGTCCAGGGACCCCAAGGTGTGGGAGGTATTGGCGCTCGAAGAAATGAGAGACACTCACAGTAAGGCTGATGGCAGGGCTCTGGCTCTCAAGCACCAGACATTTTTCCAACTTTTATTTAATAAACATAAATTTCCAAAGCATAACTTTTGGATTATAGTGGCTTTTCCCCCCATAGCCTCCCTCCAACCGGCAAGCATCCCATCTCCCACTCCCTCTCCCATCCCATTCTTCATCAAGATTCATTTTCAATTACCTTTATATACAGAAGATCAATTTAGTATATACTAAGTAATGATATCAGCAGTTTGCACGCACAGAGAAACACAAAGTATAAAGTACTGTTTAAGTACTAGTTATACCGTTAATTCACATCCTCACCAGTATCTGTTGTTAGTTGATTTCTGAATGTGAGCCATTCTAACCGGGGTGAGGTGAAACCTCATTGTGGTTTTGATTTGCATTTCCCTGATGGCTAGTGATCCTGAACATTTTTTTTTTTCATTTGTCTGATGTCCATTTGGATTTCCTCTTTTGAAAAATGTCCATTGAGGTCCTTGGCCCATCTCTTAAGTGGGTTGTTTGTTTTGTTGTTGTGGAGTTTCTTGATCTCTTTGTAGATTCTAGTTATTAATCCTTTATCTGTTGCATAGTGTGCAAATTCTGTCGGTTGCCTCTTCACTTTCCTGACTGTTTTCTTTTGTAGTACAGAAACTTCTCAATTTGATGCAATCCCAGTAGTTAATTTTGGCTTTGACTGCCTGTGTCTCTAGGGTCTTTTCCAAGAAGTCTTTGCCTGTGCCTCTATCTTGCAGGGTTTCTCTGATGTTCTCTAATAATTTGATGGTGTTGGGTCATAGATTTAGTTCTCTAATCCATGTTGAGTGGATTTTTGTGTAAGGTGTAAGGTAGGGAGCTTGGTTCATGCTTCTGCATGTGGAGATCCAGTTTTCCCAGCACCATTTGTTGAATAGACTGTCCTTGCTCCAGGAATTGGTTTTAGATCCTTGATCAATATAAGTTGGCTGTAGATGTTTGGATTGATTTCTGGGAGCACCAGACTTTATTTTTATATCATGTTACATAATGGTTCTTTCTTACAATGAAAAAATCTGTTGTCCATTTTCTCAGAACCATTGACCTTGTATTTTATGTTGCCTTTAGACTCTATGTCTACACCTTGTTACAATTTCTTTGACTTCAAGGTCATATACAAAGCATGGGTTACAGTCATGGACAGGTGCCACACAACAATTTTCAAGAGCACATTCAGAGCATGGATTACAATTATAGACAAGTACGAGATAACAGTTGCCCACACAAGCCAAGGCCTAGATTGTTGTCCAGCTGTGCAGAAATTGGCTACACAGCTAGAGTATCACCTTCCTAATCTAATCTTCTCTAGAAGCCCCAATGTTCAAAGCAGGCCCTTTTTTAAATGTAACACTTCTTTGCAGTTCTTTCTGTAACTCTAATTTGTTTATTGTACTTATTTAAAGGTTCACTTAGATCTATTCTACAGTTTTGACATCCTAACCATTGTTGTATTTATAGCATATATTGAATTAAAGTTTTAATATCATTTATCTTTTTCTAGTGGGAATATCTTTGAATTCTTTTCCACAAACAGCTCAACATTGCATAAAGCATTAACTCCTTCTCCTACACTAACATTCTGCTTGATGAAAATTCTACAAAGTAATGGACCTTTTGGGGATTATGAGACTAATTGTTCCGCCCTAAAATTAGGAATAAAACAATCATTAGCAAGACCACCAGGAAGTTCCGGCTTTCTTATGCAGAGTGTAGTCCCAACAAACCTAAAACCACCAATGGGACCACAGTTGTCCTTCTCATGCCTTGCTGAGACAAACCTTCTGCTCCCACCTTGTCAGCCAGCCAAAGTTGCCTTGGCCTCGTCACACCTAATTAAAAAATCATCCCACAATGGATCAAGGATCTAAACACAAGTCTTAAAAAATCTAATTAGTAGAGAAAAACATAGGGGAAATATTACAAGACATTTGTCTAGGCAAAGACTACTTGATTAAGACAGCAGGTGCACAGGTGATTACAGCACATGATACAGGGGTTAATATCCAAAATATTTAACTGGATTCAACTCAACAATAACAAAACAGAATCCAGTTAAGAAATAGGCAAAGGTTATGAACAGACATTTTTCAAAAACTGAAATAAAATGGCTACAGACACATGAAAAGATGCTCAGGATCTCTAGTCATCAGGGAAATGCAAATAAAAAACACAATGATGTTTCCCAGTTTCATCCATTTTGTCGCCAATTTCTGGACTTATTTTTTTATACTGCTTTGTAGTATTCCATGATGTACATATCCCATAATTTCTTTAGCTAATCTTCATTGATGGGCATTTGGGTTGATTCTGTGTCTTTGCTGTTGTGATTTGAGCTGCAATAAAGATGAAGGTACTGACAGCTTTTTATTTCTTTTTTTTTAAAAGGATGCAATTTTCATAGGTACAACATAAGGAATATAGTGGTTTTTCCCCCATGTCTACCTTCCCACCCCAACTCTCGTCCCACCTCCTACTTCCTCTCCCATCTAATTCTTTATTAAGATTCATTTTTATTTAACTATATACTGAAGACCAACTCTATACTAAGTAAAAACTTCAAAAGTTTGCACACATACACACACACAATGTAAAAGTACTGTTTGAAAACAAGTTTTGCAGTTAATTCGCATAGTACAACTCATTAAGAACAGAGGTCCTACATAGGGAGTAAGTGCACAGTGACTTCTGTTGTTAATTTAACACTTAACACTCTTATTTACGATGACAGTAATCACCTGAGGCTCTTGCCATGAGCTTCCAATATTATTGAAGCCTTTGTGACCACAAACTCCATCAGTATTTAGACAAGGCCATAAGCAAAGTGGAAATTCTCTCCTCCAGAGAAAAGTGCATCCTTCTTTCATAGCCCCTTCTTTCAACTGGGGTCTCAGTCACAGAGATCCTTCATGTAGGATATTTTTTGCCACATGTCTTGGCTTTCCATGCCTGAATTGCGCTCATGAGCTTTTCAGCTACATCCAAATGTCTTAAGGGCTGATTCTGTTACTTAAAGCAATTGTCATTCTAGGAGTCTGCTGTGTGGACAACTTCCCATGTTGGGCAGTCCCTCTTTTTTAAATTCTATTATTAATACCAAGCACTTGATGCTATTTATATGGTCTCTTTAACATTTAATCCTATCTATATGTTCACTTTAACACTTAATATGATCACATAAACAACTAAGATGGCGTTTTACAGCTTTGCAGTTACAAACCCCCTGCTCCCTATCTTATTGCCCCTCATATTTGAGACCTATTTTCAATTGACTTTCTATATATATATATATATATATGATTTACTTAATTTTAAATAAAGAGTTCAACATATAGTATGAAGAAGAGAAAAGAAAAGAAACATAAATAAAAATAAAAATAAACTGTTTATCCACAGTCAAGAAGAGGGCTGTTCTAGTAATTATTTTTCAAAATGTCAATTTCACTTCTACAGATTTCATTTTAGGTGCACTATTATTTCTTTTTTTTAACTTTTATTTGATGAATATAAATTTCCAAAGTACAGTTTATGGATTACAATGGCTTCCCCCCCATAACATCCCTCCCACCCACAACCCTCCCCTCTCCTGCTCCCTCTCCCCTTCCATTCACATCAAGATTCCTTTTCAATTCTCTTTATATACAGAAGATCAGTTTAGCGTATATTAAGTAAAGATTTCAACGGTTTGCACGCGCATAGAAACACAGAGTGAAAAATACTGTTTGAGTACTGGTTATAGCATTAAATCCCAATGTATAGCACATTAAGGACAGAGATACTACATGAAGAGTAAGTGCACAGTGACTCCTGTTGTTGACTTAACAAATTGACACTCTTGTTTATGGTGTCAGTCATCACCCTAGGCTCTTGTCATGAGTTTCCAAGGCTATGGAAGCCTTTTGAGTTCACCGACTCTGATCATATTTAGACAAGGCCATGGTCAAAGTGGAAGTTCTCTCCTCCTTTCAGAGAAAGGTACCTTCTTCTTTGATGACCTGTTCTTTCCACTGGGATCTCAGTCGCAGAGATCTTTCATTTAGGTCATTTTTTTTTTTTTTTTGCAGAATGTCTTGGCTTTCCATGCCTTAAATACTCTTCATAGGCTTTTCAGCTGGATCTGAATGCGTTAAGGGCTGATTCTGAGGCCAGAGTGCTGTTTAGGACATCCGCCATTCTATGAGTCTGCTGTGTATCTCGCTTCCCATGTTGGATCGTTCTCTCCCTTTTTTATTCTATCAGCTAGTATTTGCAGACACTAGTCTTGTTTATGTGATCCCTTTGACTCTTAGTCCTATCATTACGATCAATTGTGAACAGAAATTGATCACTTGGACTAGTGAGATGGCACTGGTACATGCCACCTTGATGGGATTGAATTGGAATCCCCTGGTATGTTTCTAACTCTACTGTTTGGGGCAAGTCAGCTTGAGCATGTCCCAAATTGTATATCTCTTCCCTCTCTTATTCCTACTCTTATATTTAACAGGGATCACATTTCAGTTAAGTTTCAACACTTAAGAATAACTGTGTATTGATTACAGAATTCAACCAAAAGTATTAAGTATATCAAAAAAAAACTACTAAGAGGGATAATGTATTAAGTTGTTCATAAACAGTCAGGACGAGAGCTGATCAAGTCACCGTTTCTCATAGTGTCCATTTCACTTCAACAGGTTTCCCCTTTGGTTCTCAGTTAGTTGTCGCCAATCAGGGAGAACACATGATATTTGTCCCTTTGGGACTGGCTTAATTCACTCAGCATGATGTTTTCCAAATTCCTCCATCTTGTTGCAAATGACTGGGTTTCGTTTTTTTTTTTTTTTTGACTGCTGTATAGTATTCTATAGAGTACATGTCCCACAATTTCTTTATCCAGTATACTGTTGATGGGCATTTGGGTTGGTTCCAATCTTAGCTATTGTGAATTGAGCTGCAACAAACATTAAGGTGCAGACAGCTTTTTTGTTTGCCAATTTAATTTCCTTTGGGTAAATTCCCAGGAGTGGGATGGCTGGGTTGTATGGTAGGGTTATATTAGGGTTTCTGAGGAATCTCCAGACTGACTTCCATAGTGGCTTAACAGTTTGCATTCTCACCAAAAGTGGGTTAGTGTCCCTTTCTTCCCACATCCTCTCTAGCATCTGTTGTTGGTAGATTTCTGTATGTGAGTCATTTTAACCGGGGTGAGGTGAAACCTCATTGTGGTTTTGATTTGCATTTCCCTGATTGCTAGTGATCTTGAACATTTTTTCATGTGTCCATTTGGATTTCCTCTTTTGTAAAATGTCTATTGAGGTTTTTGGCCCATCTCTTAAGTGGGTTGTTTGTTTTGATGCTGTGGTGTTTCTTGATTTCTTTGTAGATTCTTGTTATCAACCCTTTTTCTGTTGCTTATTTTGCAAATATTTTTCCCATTCTATCAGTTGCCTCTTCACTTTCCTGACTGTATCCCTCTTATCTCTCCTAACAGTTTTTGTGGTAAAGTTTATGTTGTCCGATATTAAGATGGCTACGCCTGCTCTTTTTTCATTTCTGTTGGCATGGTATATCTTTTTCCAGCCTTTCACTTTCAGTCTGTATGGATCTTTGTTGGAAAGATGTGTTTCTTGTAAGCAGCAAATAGATGGGTTTTGTTCCTTAAGCCAATCAGCCAATCGGTGTCTTTTAACTGGACAGTTCAGACCATTAACGTTCAATGTGACTATTGATAAGTAGTAACTTTGCCCTGCCATTTGCAAAAGATATTTTCTAATATATGCTTTGAATTCCCTGTGATCTGTTGCTGTGAGGTTTCCTTCCTTTACCTTCTTTCATATTGATGACCGTGTTTCTGTGTTTCTGTGTGTAACACATCTTTAAGCATCTTTTGCAGGGCTGGACGAGTGGCGACAAATTCTTTCAATTTCTGTTTGCTATGAAAGATCTTTATTTCACCTTAAATCACAAATGAGAGCTTAGCAGGATATAATATTCTGGATTGGCAGTTTTTCTCTCTTAGTACCTGGGCTATATCCTGCCATTCCCTCCTAACTTGTAGGGTTTCTGATGAGAAGTCAGCTGTGAGTCTGATTGGAGATCCTCTGAGAGTAATCTGACATTTCTCTCTTGCCCATTTTAGGATCTTTTATTTATGTTTCACTGCAGTGAGTTTAATTACAGCATGTAGTTGTGAGGATCTCTTTAGGTCATGTTTATTAGGGGCTCTATGAGCTTCCTGTACTAGGATGTCTCTGTCCTTCTCCAAACCCGGGAAATTTTCTGCTAGTATCTCACTAAAAAGGCCTTCTAATCCTTTCTCCCTCTCCATGCCTTCAGGAACTCCTAGAACCCGAATGTTGGGTTTTTTAAATAGTATTCTGAAGATTCCCGACAATATTTTTTAGATTTCTAATTTCCTCTTCTTTTCTTTGGTTTGACTGTATATTTTCCTGTTCTCTGTCTTCTAAGTCCGATATTCTCTCTTCTGCTTCACCCATTCTGTTTTTAAGGCTCTCTAATGTGTTTGTCATTTGATCTATTGAATTCTTCATTTCATTATGATTTCTCGTCACTATCGCAGTTTCATGTTCTACTAGTTGTTTCATTTCATTTTGATTCCTCCTTAATATTTCATTTTTGTGAGAGAGATTTTCTATCTTGTCCATTAAGGATTTCTGCAGTTCAAGAACTTGTTTTTGAGAACTTCTTAATGTTCTTATCAATTTTTTTGAGATCTGCTTCTTGCATTTCTTTTATCTCATCATCTTCATAATCTTGAATTTGGGTGTCTTTTTTATTTGGGGTCACCATAGTGTTTTCCTTGTTCTTGTTACCTCAGTTTCTGAATTTTTTGGCATATTGGAGATATTCTTTGGGTTCTTCGGTGTGGTGCTTTTTCTCGTTATACTGTGACTCTAGATTAAGTGGACTGTCTGCTTTCGATGGATCCTTAGAGGCTGTGATGGGTGTGTCCAGAGAGCTCTGTTTGGTTCTTCATGGTTAAGGGTGTGCCA
The DNA here is from genome assembly GCF_964237555.1 of Oryctolagus cuniculus. Lineage (NCBI taxonomy): Eukaryota > Metazoa > Chordata > Mammalia > Lagomorpha > Leporidae > Oryctolagus > Oryctolagus cuniculus. Next base: position 54,447,189 of record NC_091440.1, on the reverse strand, counting down.
AATGTGACTCACCCAGATTGTTCTCTCGCTCGCTGACTCTCTCTCTCATTTTTTTTTTGACTCAGAAGGGAAGTAATTCTGCACAGCTGAGTGGAACTGAAGGTAGTTGATGTATGAAATCTGGTCCCTGTGGGTATTAGTCTACTCTACCCCTGGGACCACACAAAGAGTTTATGCAGCCCTCAGTGTGGTCTCAGATTTCTCCACAGTCTCTCACCGGTTTGCCAAGGTTACTAAGTTTGTGTACTCGGCGATTTCTCTCGCCCTGCCCCCCTCAGATTTTCACAGTCTCAGTTCATTAGCTCCCCACTTTCACTAGGTCCTAACCTCCTGTTATTTCTCCCCACCAGAGTCAGGTTTTTCTGCTTGGCTAATGGCAGGCGCCGCTTTACATACATAAAATGGCGTCTGTTCTTTGTCTTGCTCGGCTTTTTAAGGTGAGTGGAGAGAGAGGCTAATGTCCATGCCAATTCCCCTTATTTATCCATTTTTTTCTCTCCTCCAGTCAGCCTGGTGAACTTTCCCCAGTGGGGCTTCAGGCCTCATTCCCTTTAGGCTCTTTCTGCCTTTCCCTGCAATGTCTCGGGTGACTGAGGTTTTTGTCTCACCTCCCCTTCCAGCGCTGGCGCACAGACTCTGCGGCTCGGCTCCTGCGGCTCAGCTCCCACGGCTCAGCTCCCATGGCTCAGCTTCCACGTGGTGGGCAACCTTGCTCTCCCCGTAGGTCCTCCATGTCACATCCACTAGATCCATAAGAGTTTCCTCTGCAATTTTTTCCTGATCTTTTTCCTGAGGGTACAGTAACTCCACTTTTATTAAACTATTTTTTCCCAGACTATCAGTGTGTGCCCTCACTATTCTGCCATCTTGGCCAGAACTCAGGTGCACTGTTATTTCTTACAGATCAGGGAGAACATATAGTATTTGTCCATTTGGATCTGGCTTATTTCACTAAGTATGAAGTTTTACAGATTGGTCCATTTTGTTGGAAATGACTAGATTTCATTTTTTTTTACAGCTCTGTAGTATTCCATAATGTATATATTCCATAATCTCTTTATCTAGTCTTCAGTTGATGGGCGTTTAGGTGGATTCCATCTCTTAGCTATGGTGAATTGAGCTGCAATAAACATGGATGTACAGATAGCTCTTTTGTTTACTGAATTCATTTCCCTTGGGCAAATTCCCAGGAGTGGCATGGCTGGGTCATATGGTAGGTCTATATTCAGATTTTTGAGGTATCTCCATAGTGTCTTCCATAGTTGCTTTACCAGTTTACGTTCCTACCAACAGTACATTCAGGTACTTTTCTGCCTGCATCCTCTCAAGCATTTGTCGTTTGTTGATTTCTGTGTAAGATCCATTCTAACTGGAATGAGGTAAAACTTTATTGTGGTTTTGATTTGCATTTCCCTGATGGCTAGCAATCCTTAGCATTTTTTTCATGTGTTTGTTGGCCCTTTGGATTTCTTCTTTTAAAAAATGCTTGCTTAAGTTCTATGTCATATTCTTAACCATATTGTTTGTTTTGTTGTTGTTTCTTTAGCTCTCTATATGTTCTGTTTATTAATCCTTTATCAATTGTTTAGTTTGTAGATATGTTCTTCCATTCTTTTGTGGTCTCTTCACTTTGATGATTGTTTCTTTTGCAGTTCAGAAGCTTCTCATTGTGATGTAATCCCATTTGTCAATTTTGGCTTTTATTGCCTATGTCTATGGGGTGTTTTCCAAGAACTCTTAGACTATGCTGATGTCTTGTAGGTATTCCCCAACGATCTCTAATTATTTGATGCTGTTGGTTCATAGATTTGACCCCGAATCCCTTAAGCTGGCTGATAAAAATAGCAGCTTATGGTTATGGAGATCAAATGCATAGGAATAAGTGGTGAGATGATCATATAGATAAGATCAAGTGTTAAAATGATCATATAAATAGGACTAACTGTTTGGAAACATTTAGTAGACAGAATCAAAAAGGAGTGAAGGCACTGACATGGGAAGCAATCCATACAGCAGACTCATAGAATGACAATCACTTTAAGTAGCACTCTGACCTCAGAATTGGCCCTTAAGGCATTCCAGTCTTGCTGGAAAGCCTAGGGGGAGCATTTCAGGCATGAAAATCCAAGACACTCTGGAAAAAAATTGGCTTACATAAAAGAACTCTGTGGATGAGACCCCAGTAGAAAGAAGTGGCCACCAAAGAAGGATGTACTTTTCTGTGAAGGGAAGAGAGACTTCCACTCTGCTTAAGGTCTTGTAAGACTGGTGGATCCAAAAGGCTTCCGTAGCTGAGGCAGCTCATGTCAGGAGCCTTGGGTGATCACTGATTTTATCTCTAAGAGTGTTATTTGTTAAATAAACAAGAGTCACTGTGCACTAACTTCCCATGCAGGACCTCTGTCCCCAAAGAGTTGTATCATGAGACTTAATAGTAAAACTTGCTCTCAAGAATCACTTCCCTTTAGTGTATTAAATGAAGGATATTATGATGTCGTAAGTTATAGTTATGTCTAAGAGATCATAAAAGATGTATCACCCTTGGGTTCTTATTTAAAGATAATTAAGATTCTAAAGAAAGAAAGGAGAGGAAGGAAGGAAAAAGAGGAATAGGGGAAAAAAAGCAAAATCACCTTTGAGAAGCAATAACATAGGACAGCCCTTGTTTAGACTGCTGAGTAAAAGTTCTCTTGGTTTTTTTTATTATTCCATTTTTTCTTCTTTTCTTTCTTTCTATTGTTTTTCCTTTCTCAGACTAAACAGGAGAGGGAGGAGGAAAGAGGGGGAGGAGTGGGAGGGTGGGTATGGTGGGAAGAGTCACTATGTTCCTAATGTTGTATTTATGAGATACATAAAACTAATAAAAATGGGAGGTTTCAACTCACCCCACTTAGAATGGCTATCATGCAAAAGGAAATAATAACAAATGTTGATGAGGATGCAGAGAAAAGGTACCATAGTACACTGTTGGTGGGAATATAAAGGCAACAAACAGTTATGGAATACAGTATGTAGATTCCTCAGAAATCTGAAAACAGATCTAGCATATGACCCATCCATAGCACTCCTGGGAATGTACCCAAAGAAAATGAAATCAACATATTTAAGTGTTATCTCATGCTTATAGCGGCTAAATTCACAATACATTAGATGTAGGATCAACCCATTGTCCACTAACTGATGACTGGATAAAGAAAATATAGTATATATACATGATGGTGTGCTACTCAGGCAAATAAAAGAATTAATTCCTGTCTTTTGCAACAAAATGGAGTCAGTTGGAGACCATTATGCTTATTGATATAAGCCAGTCCCTAAAAGATATTGTCTGTGATTTGCGGTAACTAATATATAGTGTTTAAAAATGTTATATGAGTGAAACTGACATTTTGAGGTTTCACTATTTTTCATAGCCCTTGTGTGTATTCCTGAGGAATAACGGTCTTGCTAACTACTTGTTGAATTCTGTGTTTAATGGAGGAAAGCTTATGATTATAAGGTAAATTGAAAGTATGTCACCACAAAAATTAAAAGAAAAATAATAAAAGAAGGAAGAGGGAGAGCAGAAAGTATCATGATGTTCTTAAAAGTGCATATATTAAATACATGAAATCTGTTCTCTTTATATTAATTAATTCATTTATTAAAGATTAGTAATAAGGTTAACTCAGTGTGCTAACCACTGATTAGTGATCCTTTTAAAAATATTACATATAAGTAACCAGTTCTATTGTTTCACTAGAGAGTTGGGGTGAATATAGTTCACAATAATATATATTATGTACTGTATAGAAAACTGGAATAGACAAGCTGGTAGGCTCCAAACACAAAGAAAGGATAAGGAATGAAAGGAGAGTTGTCTGACTTGATCATTTCATCTGGAGTATAACATATTTTGAAATTGGCACTGAACCCCATAAAAATGTTTAGATATTATATTTGAATGAAAAACTTTCAATGAATAATAAGATACATAATAAAATGAAGGGTAATTGAAGAAGAATAATATGAGACATATTACTTTAAAGACAGTTGTTCTCAAAAAATAGAATATACTGGGTCTTAATGTTTCAAGTGTCAGTCACTGAGAGGTAGTTTCTCTATGTTTATTTTCAAATCATCTCAGGTAACTGCAAAATGAAGACTCAACAATATGGTAATTGTTATTCTGGAAATAAGTACCAGCTTTCCATTGTCAGATAATGTTTTGAAAGAGTAGCAAGAATATTGTTCTTAACAAATGATTAATGACTTGATGTAAGACTAGAAATTTGAAAATAATTTTAATCACAATTAAAATTATTAAAATTCCTTGAAAATAAAAAAATAATGTAATTATTTCCAACTAAAAACCATACTAGATTGACTTCCTCAGACTGCTTAGCATTCTTCTCAGTCACTTTTATATCTATCATTGTGTCTGTGTTAAAAAATTGTCGTTTAAATCTTACTGAAAAGAGGAATTATGAGAAGTTATTAAGAAACTCAGTAAGGTAAGGTGTATGAGAATTACATAAATCAAAGGAAAACAAGGCTCAGGTTTTGATGTGCAAATTGACTTCTAATGATGTTCAAAGGTCATTAGTGCTTGGTACTAATGTAGCAATAGTTCCTTTTAATGACCTTTTAATTACTCTCCTTAAGCAATATAATAAAGAATTTATTAGGGCTCCTTATTGAGGAGCCATCTTCCATCAGAAGACAATGACCATATTCCTGTGTAGATTCTGAGGATGTTGCTATTCATTGTCCTCTTTCTTTTTTTTTTTTTTTTTTTTTTTTTTTGCATCTAGGAATATTCCCTAGGAAGGACCATATAATAACTGTTTTGTGAGAAGTATGCGCGGTCTATTTTTTAAAAAAATATTTATTTATTTTATTTGAAATTCAGAGTTACACACAGAGACAAGGAGAGGCAGAGAGGGAGAGAGGGAGAGAGAGAGAGATAGAGAGAGAGAGAGGGAGGGAAGGAGGGAGGAAGAGGTATTCCATCTGCAGATTCACTCCCCAACCAGCTGCAACCACCAGAGCTGTGCTGATTCAAAACCAGGAGCCAGAGCTTCTTCAGGTCTCCCATGTGGGTGCAGGGGATAAAGGAGTTGTGCCGTCATCTACTGCTTTCCCAGGCCATAGCAGAGAGCTGGATTAAAAGTGGAACAGCCGGGACTCAAACCATATGGGATGCCAGCATAGCAGGCAGCAGCTTTACCTGCTACACCACAGGGCTGGCCCCCAGCTTTTTCTACTTTTAACTCAGCTGTTAGTATATTGATCATCCAAGAAGGAGGTACACAGTATAGGCCTCTGTACATTCACTTTGGACTCTTTATTGCACTCTATCATTGTCATACATAACTTCCTGATTTTGTCTTTAGAAAACACTAAAATTGGTTGGGTATCACAGAAGAAACAGCTCCGAACTTCAAACTGTCCCAGTTATTGTGGGAATTTGAAGAACAAACCAGTGGATGGTTTATTCCACAAATGTTATTGTCTGTCTACCTGTCTTTCTGTCCTTGCCTCTCTACCATTCAAATAATTAAATAAATTTTAAAGGAATAATAAATTCTATGGAAATGTATATTATAAAATAAGAATGTCTTAATATTTACTTATTCATTCTACACATATTTAATATATTTAATATGCAAGGATTGCTGTATCCTAAACATGAGATAAAAGACAAAAATCTGTTTTTTGTGTTTTTTTTTTTTTAGTTTATACAACTAAAGAAGACAATCATGAAAACAAATTCAAAGCTAAATGATCAAATCTAATAAAATGATAGAGGCCAATATGGTAGAATGCTAAACAAAGGATTCCTATTTCTCCATTAAAATAATTTAATTAAGGAGCTATACTGGACCAGTATCTTTATAAAATTATATTGTTTTCTATAGGCCTATAAGAGCTAGGTAGTATTATCTACAGAGATAAATAAAGATATGCAGAGAAAAGTAAAAATACCCAGAAAAATTCAGCTAGTATATATCTCAGAATCAAAATAATGTCAATCTAAATATAGAATCTCTTTTCTTATACTAAAATCCAATGAGGTTTTTTTAAACTTTTATTTAATGAATATAAATTTCCGAAGTACAGCTTATGGATTACAATGGCTTTCCCCCCCATAACTTCCCTCCCATCCACAAGCCTCCCCTCTCCCGCTCCCTCTCCCCTTTCACTCACATCAAGATTCATTTTCAATTATCTTTATATATAGAAGATCAGTTTAGCATTTATTAAGTACAAATTTCAACAGTTTGCACCCACAGAGAAACACAAAGTCTAAAATACTGTTTGAGTACTAGTTATAGCATTAATTCACAATGTACAACACATTACGGACAAAGATCCTACATGGGGAGTAAGTGCACAGTGACTCCTGTTGTTGACTTAACAAATTGACACTCTTGTTTATGATGTCATTAATCACCCTAGACTCTTGTCATGAGTTGCCAAGGCCATGGAGGCCTTTTGAGTTCACCGACTCCAATCTTTTTCAGACAAGGCCATAGTCAAAGTGGAAGTTCTCTCCTCCCTTCAGAGAAAGGTACCTCCACTGGGATCTCACACGCAGAGATCTTTCATTTAGTTTTTTTGTTTGTTTGTTTGCTTGTTTGTTTTTGCCAGAGTGTCTTGGCTTTCCATGCCTAAAATACTCTCATGGGCTCTTCAGCCAGGTCTGAATGCCTTCAGGGCTGATTCTGAGGCCATAGTGCTGTTTAGGACATCTGCCATTCTATGAGTCTGCTGTGTATTCCGCTTCCCATTTTGGATCATTCTCTCCCTTTTTTATCCTACCAGTTTGTATTAGCAGACACTAGTCTTGTTTATGTGATCCCTTTGACTCTTAGTCCTATCATTATGATCAATTGTGAACAGAAATTGATCACTTGGGTGAGTGAGATGGCATTGGTACATACCACCTTGATGAGATTTCCAATGAGGATTAATGTGTGCCTAGCAAGTGTTGTAAACATTTTACTTGTAAACAAGGCAAGGAAGAAAACCAGGTTTTAATCCATTGCTACTTTTTCAAATTACATTTTATTATCTCATAAAGCAAGAGTATTAATTTTTAAAATACTATTAGTGGTAGAACTCAAACGCCCATATATAAATGTTCCCCCAGCTTACAACAAGTTAGCATTCCAATAAATTCATTGTAGTTGAAAATATTATCAGTTAAAAGTGTATTTGAAATGCCTAGCCTACTGAACATCACAGTCTGGCAACATAGTACACTGTGGAGTATAAGCTGATTACCTTGTGATTGTGTAGTTTTCTGGGAACAGTGGTGCATTGCCACTACCTAGCATCACAAGATAATTTCCTAATATATTTTCCTAAACTAGAAAATACAAAAATTTAAAATTTGAAGAACGATTTCTACGGAATGCACATAACTTTGGCACCATCATGAATTTAAGAAAAATAAATGGAAACATTTCAAATCCGATGTCATCTGAATAGCTAAGTGTGGTAAGGGCTTCATATTCCATTATCCCCCTTATTTATGGTTTCACTTTCTGTGGTTTTTCAGTTATCTTCAGTTAACCATGATCTGAACATATTAAATAGAAGGCTTCAGAAATAAATAGTTCCCGAGGCTTAATCATTCTAAGTAGCCTGATTAAATCTTGCACCACCCCATTCAATTTCACTCTGTTAGTGGATCATCCCTCTGTCCAGCGTATCAGCACTGTATGTGCTATCAGTCCAAACCATCATGGCTGAAGACCCAGCTTCACATGAAGCAGATGATCCCCATTCCAAGAATCATCAGATGACCAATAACATTCTAATCCTCTACACCTACAGTGACTTCATCATTCACCTCCTACATCTAATTATGTAGGCCTTGCATTGTATTATTTCACACCATCATAAGAACAGTGAGTGCAATGCAATGCAATATGTTTCAGACATAGTAAGAGAAAGACCACACTTACTTCTTTTTATAGTATGTCATTATAATTTATCTATTTTAATATTATTATTAATCTCTTATTATGCCTAAATTATAAATTAAACTTGATCATAACTATCCGTGCATAGAAAAAAACCCAGTATATATGTCATTTATCTGCTTTTTCAGGCCACCCCTAGGGTTTTCGAATGCGCCCTTCCCCCATGAAGGATAATTACTTTAAATGAAGTCATTTATTTCTCTTAAAAATGATATGTGGGTATAATGTGAGCTACATTTTATACTGGAAAAAAACAGAATGGTCAAGTAATTCATCTGGAGACACATGTCTGGTGGGTGTTTAGGAGAGGATGTGCAGAAAAGCACGCAGTGTGACATCTTAGTCTGTGCTCCTCAGTGATATGCAATCTGGCCTTCATCAGAAAGTTACAAGCTGTGCTAGAGTTGGAGGTTTAAGCAACGAGCAAACCGTCAGTGCATTCGATTCAACTCAGTGTTAGACAACGTGTTTCCTCCTAAATGGGAAACAGGATTATACAGAATGAACGGTTTTAGGTGACAACCTTTTTACACTCTGAAATTATCCTCTGTGCTTATCTAAAATGACACTCATCACTCTACCAGATGATTGCATGTTTACTTTATTGTGTCTTTCCTTCTTCCATCACATTCAACCCTTCCCAGGCTGCAGCTCCTTGATGGAAGGGACTCTGCCTTATTCACTGTTGGATACACAGTGCCTGGTGGGTGGAGAGCTTGCTACCTTCTGGCATGATATTTGTAAGCTGTAACATCAGTTAGGAGACAGACAAAGGATTCAGGCAAAAGATGATGACCCCCTAAGTACTACTAGCAAAGGAGATAGAAACAAGGAAAATATATTCCTGAAATATTTAAAGTGTAATGATTTGCTAGATATCTGATGTAGGCTGATTCAAAGTTTTTGATGAGTAATGGGGATTGTATGGTTGCCAGAATCATTCACTAGGAGAGGATTTTAGTGGTGAGGGGTGGACATGATGAGTATGGTTTGCCTATTGTTGCCAAATGCAAATGTGATATTCAAGAGTCACCTGGACAGAAAAACCAAGAATACAGGTTCAGTGTTATCACTGATGTTAAAAGCATATATAAATTTCAGCAGTGCCCATTTAAAAGGACACAAATAAAGCAATGTGTAACTTACCAACCCATATTTAACTTTTATTCAATATAGACCTTACCTGTCAATTAGAAATTATGAAATACATTGCTGTATTCTTCCAGAGATTTTAAAACATATATATTTTAAAATCGTTTTCCAGTTGGGCATTCTACTCTGAAAAATATGTTTTGAATATTTGGATCTTATACTTTCTTAATATTCTAAATTTTAATTACTACTGGGTACACTTCTTGTCATCTATTTTAGGACGAACAAATTTCATGTATTTCATGTATACAGATTTAGTAGCATGGTGATACTTCTCAGCCTACCCTCCCTCCTTCATCTTCTGATTGCAGGTTGCTAAAAGCTGTTTGCATAAGACTATAAAGACTAAAGAAGGCATTTCATAATAAAACACGTAGAAGTTTTGCAAAAGTGAAATGCAACAAAATACGGTGTGAATACTTTCCAGGCTAAATTTTAAGTAGAAACTTAAGTAACTTATGGGAAGGATATTTTAGAACTTAAAGTTCAAGGAAAAGGCTTAGTATATCCCATTTCATGGAGTCAGAGATAAGAAATGTCTTGTTCGTGACCATCTAATTGTACAAATCTAATTTGGTATTTAAAAAAGGAAAGTAAATGTAGATTGTAATTCCAAGATTATATCTTTTTCTTAATTTTTAATGGCTTTTCCCTTAGAATCAACCCTTAAGGCATTCGGATCTGGCTGAAGAGCCCATGAGAGTATTTTAGGCATGGAAAGCCAAGACACTCTGGAAAAAAAAAAAATAAAAACAAAACAAACCTAAATGAAAGATCTCTGCGAGTGAGATCCCAGTGGAAAGAACGGGCCATCAAACAAGGAGGTACCTTTCTCTGAAGGGGGGAGAGAACTTCCACTTTGACTATGGCCTTGTCTAAAAAAGATCAGAGTTGGTGAAATCAAGAGGCTTCCATAGCCTTGGCAACTCATGACTAGAGTCTAGCGTGATTACTGACACCATAAACAAGAGTGTCAATTTGTTAAGTCAACAACAGGAGTCACTGTGCACTTACTCCCCATGTAGGATCTCTGTCCGTAATGTGTTGTACAGTGTGAATTAATGCTATAACTAGTACTCAAACAGTATTTTACACTTTGTGTTTCTCTGTGGGTGCAAACTGTTGAAATCTGTACTTAATAAATGCTAAACTGATCTTTTGTATATAAAGATAATTGAAAATGAATCTTGATGTGAGTGGAAGGGGAGAGGGAACGGTAGAGGGGAGGGTTACGGATGGGCGGGAAGTTATGGGGGGGGGAAGCTATTGTAATCCATAAGCTGTACTTTGTAAATTTATATTTATTCAAAAAAAGTTTAAAAAAATTTTAATGGCTTCCCATAAATCTCTTAATTTTATTTCTAAAAAACACAGAGTAAGTAAACCTGAACCATTAAACATTTTTTTTTTTTTGACAGGCAGAGTGGACAGAGAGAGAGAGAGACAGAGAGAAAGGTCTTCCTTTGCCGTTGGTTCACCCTCCAATGGCCGCCGCAGCCGGCACACCATGCCGATCCGATGGCAGGAGCCAGGTACTTATCCTGGTCTCCCATGGGGTGCAGGGCCCAAGCACTTGGGCCATCCTCCACTGCACTCCCTGGCCACAGCAGAGAGCTGGCCTGGAAGAGGGGCAACCGGGACAGAATTCTGTGCCCTGACCGGGACTAGAACATGGTGTGCCGGCGCTGTAAGGCGGAGGATTAGCCTAGTGAGCCGGGGCACCGGCCAGAGTTCCTGATTCTTGATTCTAGATTCTGGCCCAATCCTGACCCTTGAGGGGATCTGGGAAGTGAACCAGCAGATATGAGTTCTCTCTCTCTTACTCTGTGTGTGTGTATGTGTGTGTGTGTGTGTTTACCTCCTTATAAAAGAGAAAAAGAAAGAAGGGAGAGAGAGAGAGAGAGAGAAGAAATGTATAAAGTACATATGGTATATATTCCATTCATACACAATGAGATGTTATTCAGTCATAAAAAGGATGAAATCATGTCATTCGTGGTAATATGGATGGAACTGGAGATCATCATTTTCAGTGAAATAAGCTAGGCAAAGAAAGACAAATGTTGAGTGCTCGCTTCAGCAGCACATCTACTAGAAAGACAAAGGTTGCATGCTCTCATACATACGTGAACCTGAAAAAAAAATGACCTCATAGAAGTTGAGAGACTCTGGAAAATAGGGGAGAGGGAGGATTGAAGAAAGGTTGGACAGAGGATATTAAGTTACAATTAGGAGCCAGCAAGTGGCATAGCAGGTAAAGCTGCTGCCTGCAGTGCTGGCATCCCAACCAGTTTTAGTCCTGGCTGCTCCTCTTCTGATCCAGCTCTCTGCTATGGCCTGGGAAAGCAGTGGAAGATGGCCCAAGTCCTTGGGCCCCTCACCTGCATGGGAGACCCAGAGGAAGCTCCTGGCTCCTGGCTCCTGGCTTCTGATTGGTGCAGCTCCAGCTCCAGAGTGAACCAGTGGATGGAAGACCTCTCTCTCTGCCTCGCTTTTTCTCTGTGTGTAACTCTGACTTTCAAATAAGTAAATAAATCGTTGAAAAATGTTACAGTTAAGAGTGAGAAATAAGTTCTAGTGCTCTATTGTACAGTAAGAGGACTATAGATAATGATGATATTCTTATATATTTCAAAAGGTATGGGAAAATTATTTTGAATATTTTCACCACAGGAAGTAATTGAAAAAATAGATACGCTTACCCTACTTTGACCATTATGCAATACATTTGTGTATTGAAACATTGCACAGGGGCTGATGCTGTGGTGCAGTGAGTTAACGGCCTGGCCTGAAGTGCCGACATCCCATGAGGTTCCAGTCCAGGCTGCTCCACTTCTGAATCAGCTCTCTGCTATGGCCTGTGAAAACAGTAGAAGATGGCCCAAGTGCTTGGGCACCTGCACCCACATGGGAGACCCGGAAGAAGCTCCAGGCTTCTGGCTTCAAATCAGCACAGCTCTGGCCGATGCGGCCAACTGGGGAGTGAACCAATGGATGGAAGATCTCTCTCTCTCTCTCTGCCTCTCCTTCTCTCTCTGTGTAACTCTGACTTTCAAATAAATAAATCTTTTTAAAAAAGAAACATTGCACAGAACCCCAGAAATATGTACAATTTAAAGCATCAATTAAAAATTAAAAGTTCATATGGATTGTACATGGCTCATCAACTTGTGTGTAAGTATCTTTCTCTTTTTTAGACTCAATGTATACTCTGTTCTACTTAAGTCCAGGACCCTCAAGTCCCCAGCTAGTAGTATTTCAGAATCTTTTTGGGATAGCAATCACCCTATTTCAGCGCTGGGAGTGGACCTTTTTGGCTATGGGGGCTGATGCTTTTTATCAGACCTGATCTTATTCTGTTTCTTTTTTATGTGTATAAATATATTCTGTTCCATATTTGTGTTATGTTTTCTCTGATGACTCCCCATGCCAAGATGCAATGGACAGAAGTGCTTGGACTTCTATTCCTGGTGATTGGCACAGTGTTGAAATTGCTATCCTCCATATAGTTGGAGTCCTCCTGTGGCATTGTTAACCCACACACAGTGTCCCCCTTCACATGAAACTACTATTTTGTATTACCATTGCTCCCCTTATTCCTACACCAAAATAAGACCTAGGAATAGCTTTTGTAGAATCTCATAAGCTTTAATACTTTCCATTTATTCAACTTTATGCACCTTTTTTATTATGTATGAAAAGGAAACTGTGGTAATATTATCACAACCTGACAAGGCTTTCTAATATATCAACAAAATTTTAATATGTATATTCATGAAAATATAAAATATAGCTAATATATATTTGCTTCCATTTAATGAGTCAAAATGATTCAATAAACATGTATTGATCATCTATGTGCAACAGATATTTCTAAACTCTATTTACACTCTGATAAATAAGCTACACAAGATCCCTTTCCTCATGGAAATTTTGTTTCATTTTGCTAAATACATTGTGAGCAATTATGCTATAATGGCATTTTTTTATAACACAGCAGCATTCTTTCTCTCTTACATTATTGCCACCTTATCCAACATGATTTAAGCATCTAATTCTTTCTTCCTCTGTATTCTCATTGTATTTTTCCCACGCTTAGCTATAGTACATTTTCAAGTTTTATAAAAAACTGTTTTCTATGTCTTATTTTTTCCCAATAGACAAAAAATTAGTTCCATCAATATTGTGTATGCAGTTATTGACATCAAGTGTCCGTTATATGTCGAATAAAGTAATAACGTGAGCACAGTTCTAGGGGAAAACTAGATGTTCGCTCAACTGTCACTGAATGCATATGCCAATGCACATTGGGTAAATTTTGTGGCACAGAGTCCTCACTGATTTTTTTCTGGAAGGTGCTGTAGAATTTCTGATGATGCCTAGTTACAATTTAACAATAATGTTTGCATTTTTTTCCCCTACTGCTGCAGTTTTTTTCACTTGACTCCTCTTTTTTTGTTTCAATTAACTACAGAGCTAGAGCTAGAGCTAGAGATTATATATATATATATATATATATAGAGAGAGAGAGAGAGAGAGAGAGAGAGAATGAGAACTCTCATCCTCTGGTATACCCCTCAAATGCCTGTGATGGCTGAGGGTGAGCAAAGTGAAAGCCAAGAGCTGGGAGCTCAAACATGTTCTCCAATGTGGATGGCTGTAATATACTAGTAACTGGTAAGGTACCTGGTAACCTGGGTCTTCACTGCTTCCTGTCAGGGTATGTATAGGTGAGAAGCTGGAATCAGGAGCCAGAAGCAGTGTCAAACCCACATACTTTGACGTGGGATGTAGACATTATAACCACTAGTCTTAGCATCCACTACACTTTGAGTGGAATACATGAAGTTATTGAAGCCATTTGTTTCATAGTGAAAAGAACTGCATATAAGTTAAATTTGTCTAATTCTTGCCAGAATACACAAATTACAAAATGATTACCTAGGATATATTTCTATCTCCCTGGTTGTTCTACTATATTTTCTCTGCCAAGCTAAGCAGAATTAAGTCCTCTGTTGAACAAGACACTAAGCATTACTTTTCTTTGGTTATATAAATACCTATAAGTAATGTTTTAAAGCATAATTTAAATATTTCAAAAGTCAGCCAGTGTACCAAGTCATGTATTGTTATTAATGACTATCTAAAAATGAGTCAAATTGAAATCAAATTGAAAATTAAATTGATCAGTAAATTTAAAAAAATAAGAAAGGGGATAATATCTTAATTTAAATAGTATCTCTGACTAAGGGGCTGATGAATTATTTTGTACATGGAATAGTATCAGAAGAGAGACTGTATGTACATTACAGTCAAGTTCTCAAGATATAACCAGAGAATAAATGGCATTCCAAGCATAGATCTATACACCACTGTAGCATGAATTCCTTTCCAAATGCCCTCTTTTCATCTCACAAATTCCAATAATCTTTCAGAGTCAGTGCACTGACACAGCAATACCATTTGAAATTCTATGAAGGGTCATGGAAAATATGTATTATCGAAAACTATAATTGGATTTAAAAATAATTTATGCCACAATAAACTTAATCTTATAATTCTGTTTTTCATGAACATTTTTGAAATCCCCTAATATAGAGTATATCATTTTATATAGGTCTGATCCAGATTTCTAAAGCAGGCACAAGTGAATTCTGATATTAATTTACATTTCTTTCAGCATTTGTAGCACATAAAGGTCACTAATATCTCTCATATGTTTGGAAAGAGTCAGCGACTTCAATTTTCAAATTGACAGATGATTGTGCAAAAGGGTAATTTTTGGATATCACCAAAAAAGTGAACACTGGATTCAAATCATTTGAGTAACGCCTAAGTCCCTAGTTCAATTTTCATTCTTACACTAACCAATGATTATGCTGTGGGATTTTAAAACTCAGTCATAAGCACAGAGCTTGATTAAACCAGGCTTTTGATTCCTGTGCTCCTTTTTCCATTGAGGGAGAGTAACTGAGCCTTCCTTTTATTTGTTCTCATTCTTGCTTTTCCATCCTAGGAGACAGAGTGAACCAGCACCTCCAAGGACAGTTTCTTGTTTTAAGCAGTCACCTCCACATCTTAAAATTTCCTGGACTATGGTCTTGACCTCCTTGGCCACTCCAATTACAATTGCTAATTCTCTTGACACCCCAAATTGCTTATCATGCTCCATTTTTCTTTACAAGAACTTAACACTTTCTAACAGATTGCAAACTTTATGTATGCATGTATACAGGCTCTTCTTCCCCCTTCTTTATAAGGGGAGGTTGTAGTTGTTTCATAGTCTTGCTGTTTCTGTACCCTTGCTGTGTTCCCAAGAATCCTCTAGGAACACAGGAAGGTTTCCACCCATCTATGTATGTATGTATGTATGTATGTATGCATCTATCACCTATCTACTGACCTATCATTTATGTGATTGGAGAAGTGCTGAGAATTTTTCTACTCCTTTTAGAGAAAATACCACCACACATTTCTGCTCCTACCTGTGCTTTTAAAAAGTGAATGAAAGACAGGACTCATGGAAGCCCCTTGCTGCATACACAGTGCCTCCTGAGGATCTCCAGTCATGCTGTTTGTAGGAATCACCTTGTCTCTATTACAACTACTACACTTATTTAATTCGTAGTAATTTTTTGTTGATCAATTATTTGCTCAGGATGCCTTACAAGGAGCCAAGTTAGCAAAAATAAAATAAAATAAAACTACCATAGTTTATTTGGATAAAAATATGCATACTTATCTCTACCACAGTGTATGGACTCCGAAGGATCTGTTTTCACCTGCAATACCATGTTTTCTATGAGGGAAACACGAGCCCCTGCCCCCCCCACCCCCACCCCCAGGAGACCTCTTACATCTCTATAGTTCTATTGGAGTAGAAATACTCCTAACATATTCCAACATGGTCTCCAATGGTACAGGACTTTTTCACTTTAGAGTGCCTTCAGTTTTTTTTTTTTATTTTTTATTTATTTGACAGGTAAAGTTATAGACAGTGAGAGAGAGAGACATAGAGAAAGGTCTTCCTTCCGTTGGTTCACTCCCCAAATGGCTGCAACGGCCAATGCTGCACTGATCCAAAGCCAGGAGCCAGGTGCTTCCTCCTGGTCTCCCACGTGGGTGCAGGGGCCCAAGCACTTGGGTCATCCTCCACTGCCCTCCCGGGCCACAAACAGAGAGCTGGAAAAGGAGCAACCAGGGCTAGAATCTGGCGCCCGAACCATGACTAGAACCAGGGCTGCCAGAGCCGCATGTGGAGGATTAGCATAGTGAGCCACAGCGCCAGCCCTGTGCCTTTAGTTTTATTCTGATTTTTTTTTTATAATTGTAGTTGCACAGAAGTGCTTCCTTCTGGGGCTTGGAGAAGAAAAACACCCCATAATTTTTAAAAGTTCCTTTCTGATATTGGCATTTAGCGGTAGTATTAACAGCTTGATCCTTTGGAAAATTTCAAGAAAACTGCATCCTTGTCAGGGCACATCTATAGCTTCCTGGAGTGAGAGCAGCTACAGTGTCTTCTGATCTCATCATTAGCAATGAAACTGGTAACCCACTTCTGCAAATTGGCAGATTGAGTAGGGAGTCGGAGGAGCAAAGTGGCAGCCTTTCCTTTATCTGTGCTCCAGAGGTAAGAGCATTTTCTGCCTTTTTTTTTTTTTTTTTCAGTTTTGCTGCAGTGCAGCAGTGAGAAATCATAATAGAAAAAAAAGGGAGCTAATGATGAAAAGTCTTTTCTGAAGTTCCAGCAGAGATGAGTATACAGCAGTGGACTTATTTAGGGATTACTGGAGTGACTACACACACACTCACACACATACACACACACACACACACATTGCTTTATTACTTTTGTTCATCATTTGCTATCATCTTCCAAGTATACTTGTAAGATATACTTCTTAAAAATAAAAATGGACTTTTTACTATTTGATATTTATCTTCTACATGCCTTAATATTGTACCAATATAATTTCTTTTCGAAAACATTCTTTTTTCTCCATTCAGTGTTTAGCTCAACCGTCATAGCATTTTTGGGAAAAATTTTTTATGTATTATACATGGATATATGAGCATATATGCAAATACAAGCATAAGAAACACAGTTTCCAAAAGGCACAAAAATTAACTCCATTTAACTTTTCACTTGATTTTTTTTTTCTAATAAAATCCAGATAAGTGAATTTTTCCTATACTGGCTGTGATGTTTACTTGTTCTTTGAGGGCAACAAAGAATAAAACCATTTGTGTAGTCATTGGAAGCTTGAGAATTTATATAAGAGGACTTCTTGTCAGCCAAACACATAATTATCAGCACATGAATGTGGCAGTTGGTGACCAAGATGTTGCAGCATTTTGGAGGTAGACATCAAAGTATCCTATCTTTCAGAGGATATTGCATTGGCCCACCATTCTCCTGACAACTTAGCCATCATCTTCTCACAGTCAGAAAGCTATTAATTTGTGTTTTCCCCAAGCTTATCCACAGTAATGGAATGTGAGAAAATTTTTTATATGTAAACAGGACATGGAACCTCAATGCCTGT
Organism: Oryctolagus cuniculus; assembly: GCF_964237555.1. Lineage (NCBI taxonomy): Eukaryota > Metazoa > Chordata > Mammalia > Lagomorpha > Leporidae > Oryctolagus > Oryctolagus cuniculus. The sequence continues at coordinate 54,429,518 of NC_091440.1, read as the reverse complement.
TTAGATTGATTCAGTGCCTCAAAAGAAAGCACTTTAAAAACAAACAAAAGAGAAAGGAAAATGAAAGAAATGTCTGTGTGTATCAGTATTGCTGCAAATTTAGCTTTGTAAAACTTTGTTTTACACTTTTGTCAAACCAATGGTTAAGAATGTTATACTACTATATTTTTAATCATCTGTGATTACTTTAAAATCTATTGTATATGAATGAAATGGTCATTTTGCCATTCAATTATTATTTATAGCTGTTGTCTATAGTCCCACTGAACTTGGGCCTGTTGGCTTTTTACTTGTTAAACTTCTTATTTGGTGAAGTACTAAGCTTTTTTTTTTACTGTAATGTAATTTTAAAATATGTTGTCTCAAAAGCTAAAAAAAAGAGAGAGAGAGAGAAGGAAAGAGAGTGGAAGGGAGGCAGGGGGAGAGGAAGGGAGGAAGGGAATTCATTGTGTTCTTAGACTTGTGTCTACAAATCTAATTGAATCTGTTAAAAACTAATTAAAATAAAACATGAAAATAGCACTTTAAAAAACCAAATGTAGTGATTCCTTTTACCTTACAGAAAGTAGAGTCTCCACTGGTATCTTCTAGGTATAGCATTTGCTGCTCTCTATTTCTATACTGTGGCTCCTCTGTTGCTCTCCCGCCTGCTCATCCATCCCTCTGCCTTTCCCTTGCCCATCAGCAGTTGCAAGTGTTATTTGTGAGTTCCTAAACATGGCCAGTCTATTTTTGTCACAGGATAATTGCATTTACTTTTCCTTCTGTTTGATCTTTCTTCCAGATTTTTTCAAGTGAGAGCTGAGAATTCGTTTCCTGAGAAAACCAGTAAAATAGAATCTTGCTGGGGACACATGTTATTCTGTAGTAGTTCCTGAAGAGATTCCTCTCCCTGACCTACAATATGCATAATTGCATTAATTGTTTCTCCTCACTAGAGTAGAAGAGAATTGTGTTTGAGTTGCAAACTAAGTAAAATATACAAGTGGTTAGGACAGGGTATGCATATAAATGCATAGTTTAGAATTAATTCATTAATTTAAATAGATTAGAGCCAAATAAAAATAAAAGTTCGGAGCCAGCCTTCTGACTTAATATGTTAAGCCTCTACCATGTGAGCTCCTGTTGGAATCCAAGTTACTCCACTTCCAATCCTGTGTCTTGCTAAAGTGCTTGAGAAAGCAGCAAAAGATAGTCTGACTGTTTGGGTCCCTGTCATTCACATGGGAGACATGGATGGGTTCCTAGGCTCTTGGATTTGGTCTGGTCCAGCCCAGATTGTTGCAAGTATATTGGGAATGAACCAGAGGATGGAAGATCTCTCAGTGTCTGTGTCTCATAATCTCTTGAGTAACTCTGCCTTTCTAATAAATAAATTAAAAAAAATGGATGTGACTATCCATAAGTTTCAAATGATAATTATAATAATTTGAATCAAAGTTCTAAATTCAAAAACATTTCATTGGAAAGCATCAATCAAAATTATAATTTAAAAAGCTTTATTTATTTGAAAGGCAGGTTTACAGAGAGAGAGAGAGAGAGAGCGAGAGAGAGAAACAGCAACCTTCCATATACTGGTTCACTCTCCAAATGGCTGCAATGGTTTGAGCTGAGTCAATCCAAAGCCAGGAGCCAGGAGCTTCTTCCAGGTCTCCCACATGGGTGCAGGGGCTCAAGCACATCTTTCCACTGCTTTTTCAGGTGTACCAGTAAGGAGCTGGATTGGAAGTGGAATGGCTGCAACTTAAACTGGTGCCCACGCCAGCTTTACCCACTGTGCCACAGGGTCAGCTCCTCAAAATTACAATTTTATAAAACAATCTGAAGATTAGTAGATAAAGTTTCAGTCTTTGTGCTTATTGTCTGAATCTACAAGCTGTAATGTTCTTAAAACTTTCATCACTATATACACATACACACTATAATTATTTTGTAAGTTACTTGGTGCATAAGAAATTATCCTGATTTTCCCTTGGGTCTTTTTACCTGGATTCAAAAAATTAATGGGGAAATAGCTTCATCTTCTATTTATTTTTGTATCTTAGAGATAATTTATAAAATATTAATTAGGTGCTATAATATTTTGGAATCTATAATTGAAGAGTTCATTAATAGAAGTTGAAATGTTAAAATATTTCTAAAAATATCATAAATGGAATGTTATTGGAACCCAATCTACTTTAAAAAGTAGGTGACATGGTTGTGGAGACAAAAACATGCCTTTCAAAATTAACAAATCAAATCAATTTTGGCTGGTCGGATACACAAAACCTAGGAGTACTTTTTCCAGATCTAGTGCACATCTCAGCATAACATGACACTACACAATAATGATATTAGAAAAAGCAGAAGTCAGAGCTGAAATGATGGTGATTCCTAATTCAGCTTTGGTTGATGAGCTAAATGAACTGGCAGTATTTATGAAAGAGGGATTGGAAGAGCAGCAATAGCCAATTTTCCGTGCAGACTAATACAATAATTTCTTTAGCAGAGGAAATTGGTTGAAAAGTTCCTCCCTCCATTTTCAAATGCCCTTTGTTCAGTGCTTCTTAAGAGCAGTTTGGCCCAGCATATTTCTATTTGTTGAGAAGTGTTAATAATATGAGGATCTCTGGCAAAGTTGGAATAGTTTCCTTTGCTTTAAATTCAGGTTTGATGAGCACAGGCAGGTTTTTGATCACTTGCATGAATGCTTCAGTAACACAAAAGCTTCTGGGAGAAGCCCTTGCAGGGCAGTCAGTGTGCCTAGGACAATCAATTCTAACTCTGATTTTGCAAGGTGCCTGGAGCCCAGGAATGGGAATTGGAAATGAAAGTAAGGTAGTGAGGAGTGAGAATCTGATCCCATTTAACCTTCTGGTTAATCTACCGTGAACCAACGCTAGACAGAGGTTAACGCAGGATTCTTTTGAATTCTCTCTCCACTGGCTGGAACTAGACATACATTCAGGCAAGTATGTTGAATGGTGAATGGTTTATATTTATTATAGTTTCTTTTCATGGAAAAGATGGAAAACACCAACATCACATTTTATTATTCTTTAAAAAAAGACTTACTACTCTGACAAATTTCTAACTAATGATTTAATTACTTCATTAGGTAGCATAATTAGAAATTACTTGAAGTATAAAGAGTGCCTGGTAAAGAAATGCTTAATTTACTAAATAATTTTGACTCAAATGATTAAGTTAAAATCATAAGTTGCTGAAAACCACAAGTAATGGTTTTTCCCATTGCTACATGATAGAGTAATTGCTCAATTAGCAATTAGTTACAAACAGCAGTGCCCTTTATTTTTACTTAAAATAAGTAAGCCGTTTTCCACACTTCAGAAATGATTATTAATTAGGTGGGAAGATTAGAAAAACACTATACCTTGTTAGTAGAATCTACAGCAACTCTGCAGGTTCTGAAGAATTAGGTACAGAAATAAACAGACTTTTCTTTTTAATCCTTTACCCTGGAAGGATGGCAGAGAGAGAGAATATCAGATTCAGTTTGATTTTTCTGATGACTATTATTAAACTAAATAAATTTTTGTTATTTAGAAGATAGGAGACAGTCTATATCTTTTAATCTCTTATAATTATTAATATTTTGTGAAAAGGAAGATTTTATTCCTTTAAAATGCATGTCACATTTTCACATAATCAAGTTTACCATTATATATTGAGATAATGGTAGTTCATAAGCTTTTCTCCTTCCTTCTGGTTTTAGTTTCCATGAGTAGGAAAATCAAGACATGATCCATACTATAGCCCTGATGTGTTACTTTTCTTCTTGGAACTTATTTGTCATGTATTTTAGTTAGTGCATCTACAGCTCCTTTTATGTTGCACATTTGTGTAGTTTGACAGGTAGTAAATATAGTGGGAAAAAAAGGATTTGCAAGCAGGAAAATATATTTTTCTAATAGCACAAAATGTAAGATAAAGCAAACGCATAAATTCAATACATTTTTCCCTTGGTCCTCCTGAGCTGGTACGACAAAATACCTTAGACTGGGTAATTTGTATATTTTAAAAAAAGGTGTTGATTTCTCTTTGTTCTGATGGGAAGTCCAAGAACGAGATGCTAGAAAATTCAGTGTTTGCCTAAAGTCTGTTCCTCATAGATGGTACTTTCTATTTGCCGTCACCTGGAAGATGAGTGAAAAAGGCCTTCCAAGTTCACTGGGACCTCTGTTATAAGAACATTTGTATCACTGATTTTTTTTTTTAAATAAAGGGATTAAACTTCATGTAGTTCATAGAAATAATTTTAAGAATATAATGATCCTTTCCTCCCTCCCTCCACCTTCTTCTCTTTTTTTCTTTTAAATTTTGTACTGGCATATTTAAATTTTATAATCATAGGCTTCATCCTCCACCAAATAAAGAGTTCAACAATTAAAAAGTAGAAAGACCACTGTTCCACAGGAGTATAAACAAGGTCTATAAGCAATAATCAAATCCAAAGACGTCACTTGCACTTATATACATTAAGGGCTTTTTTAGTTTTTGTGCTCTATATGTTAGTTACCATTATGCTTACTAAAATAAGCAAAAACAAAAAGACAATTATTACTTATTTTCTCTGATCTGTGGTAGCTAATGTAGAATTTCTATTTCAAAATAACAAAGCAGTTAGATATAGTCCTTGGACCTTTCTAGAAATTATGAACTCCATTGTTTATAAATAAGAAAACCAATGGTTGGTAGATTCTTTAAGTAGGTGACTTTTTTTTTTTTTTTCAAATATTCTAGAAACATTTATTCACCTTTGGTTTCTGGTGATTTTCTTTTTTTTATTTTTTATTTTATTTTTTTATTTTTTTAAACTTTTATTTAATGAATATAAATTTCCAAAGTACGACTTATGGATTACAATGGCTTCCCCCCCATACCGTCCCTCCCACCCACAACCCTCCCCTTTCCCACTCCCTCTCCCCTTCCATTCACATCAAGATTCATTTTCGATTATCTTAATATACAGAAGATCAGCTTAGTATACATCAAGTATGGATTTCAACAGTTTGCTCCCACACAGAAACATAAAGTGAAAAATAATAGATGATTTTTTTTAAAATGATGATGAAATCAGAGCAGACCTATTGTCATGTTTAATCCCAGTGAGAGTCAAGTTGGGAATTGATCATTTCTTTTTTTTTTTTTTCTTTTTTTTTTTTTTTTTTTTTTTACAGAGGATCAGTTTAGTATGCATTAAGTAAGGATTTCAACAGTTTAAACCCCCATAGAAACACAAAGTGAAATATATTGTTTGAATACTCGTTATAGCATTAAATCTCAATGTACAGCACATTAAGGATAGAGATCCTACACGAGGAGTAAGTGCACAGTGACTCCTGTTGTTGACTTTACCAATTGACACTCCTGTCTATGGCATCAGTAATCTCCCTATGCTCCAGTCATGAGTTTCCAAGGCTATGGAAGCCCTCTGAGTTCTCCGACTCTTATCTTGTTTAGACAAGGTCATAGTCAAAGTGGAGGTTCTCTCCTCCCTTCAGAGAAAGGTACCTCCTTCTTTGATGATCTGTTCTTTCCACTGGGATCTCACTCGCAGAGATCTTTTGCCAGAGTGTCTTGGCTTTCCATGCCTGAAATACTCTCATGAGCTTTTCAGCCAGCTCCGAATGCCTTTAGGGCTGATTCTGAGGCCAGAGTGCTGTTTAGGACATCTGCCATTCTATGAGTCTGCTGAGTATCTCACTTCCCATGTTGGATCACTCTCCCCTTTATTTACTCCATTGGTTAGCGTTAGCAGGTACTAGACTTGTCTATGTGCTCCCTTTGACTCCCAGTCCCTCCACCATGACCAACTGTGAACTGAAACTGATCACCTGGAACAGTGAGATGGCATTGGTACATGCCACCTCGATGGGATTGAATTGGAATCCCCTGGTATGCTTCCAACTCCACCACTTGGGGCAAGTCAGCCTGAGCATGTCCCAAATTATACATCTCTTCCCTCTCCCATTCCCACTCCCATGTTCAACAGGGATCACATTTCAGTTAATTTTCAACACTTAAGAATAACTGTGCATCAATTACAGAACTAAACCAGTCATATTAAGTAGAACAGATAAAAAAACTACTAAGAGGGATAATGTATTAAGTTGTTCATTAACAGGGCTATGCTGATCAAGCCACTGTTTCCCATAGTGTCCACCTCACTCCAACAGGTTTCCCTCTTGGTGTTCAGTCAGTCGTCACCGATCAGGGAGAACATATGGTATTTGTCCCTTTGGGACTGGCTTATTTCACTCAGCATGATGTGTTCCAGATTCCTCCATTTTGTTGCAAATGACTGGATTTCGTTGTTTCTTACTGCGGTATAGTATTCTAAAGAGTATATATCCCATAATTTCTTTATCCAGTCTATTGTTGATGGGCATTTAGGTTGGTTCCAGGTCTTAGCTATTGTGAATTGAGCTGCAATAAACATTAGGGTGCAGACCTCTTTTTTGTTTGCCAATTTAAATTCCTTTGGGTAAATTCCAAGGAGTGGGATGGCTGGGTCGAAAGGTAGGGTTATCTTCAGGTTTCTGAGGAATCTCCAGACTGGTGACTTTTTAAAAAAATTATTTATTTTATTTGAAAGGCAGAGTTACAGAGACAGGGAGAGAGAGACAGAGAGAGAGAGAATCTTCTATCCACTGGTTGACCTCCCAAAATGGTCATAACAGCCAGGGCAGGACCAGTTGAAGCTAGGAGCCAGGAACTTCATCCAGATCTGACATGGGTGCAAGGGCTCAAGGACTTGGACCATTTTCCATGGTTTTCTGAGACAAATCATCAGGGAGAGGGTTGGGAAGTAGAACAGCCAAAACTCGAACTGGCACCCATATGGGATGCTGGTACTGCAGGCAGTGGCTTTACCCACTATGACACAGCTCTGTCCCTGGGTGAGATTTTTAATTGGCAGTTTATTATGCTCCATTTGGTGGGTGATTCAAGTCATCTGCCTTCTTTAGAGAACGTTCACAATGATCATTTACTGTCGTGCAAAGATTGGACTGGACATGGCGTGAAATAAGTATAGAACTGCCCAACTTTTGTGTGCATGTTATATTAGAATTATTTCTTGTATGAAATAAACCTGAGAATTCTTAATCCATTCAGTAAGATGCATGGTAATAATAACTATAACCCTAAATACCAACAATTTCAAAAACGTTTACTTTTTAGAGAAAGTACTTATGAAACACTTTCTCTATGCTTTGTGCAGTTTTAAGTCCCTAGAATATGTGGTGGTTTTTTTTGTTTTGTTTTGTTTTGTTTTTTTTTTTGTTTTGTTTTGTTTTGTTTTGGGACAGGCAGAGTGGACAGAGAGAGACAGAGAGAAAGGTCTTCCTTTACCATTGTTCAACCTCTGATGGCCACTGCGGCTGTCGCGCTGTGGCTGGCTCACCGCGCTGATCCAAATCCAGGAGCCAGGTGCATCTCCTGGTCTCCCAAGCGGGTGCAGGACCCAAGCACTTGGGCCATCCTCCACTGCACTCCTGGGCCACAGCAGAGAGCTGGCCTGGAAGAGGAGCAACCGGGACAGAATCCGGCGCCCCGACTGGTACTAGAACCCGGTGTGCCGGCGCCACAGGTGGAGGATTAGCCTATTGAGCTGCGGTGCTGGCCTAGAATATGTATTTTAATTCTCATAAATAAATTGACAAAGAAAGTACTTTGATCCTTCTTTACTGGAAAGGAATATAGTCACCAACAGAGAAATAATCTTGTGCAACATCAGATTTCAACCAGATATATTGACTCCGTGTATTGTCCTAAATTAATACACTGAGCTGCCCTGCAGTACTGAGGTACTGCCCAATTAAACATTAATCTTTTCAATATTCTAATTCTAACAATATTTCATGGTATTATTATCACTGTTATATATACATATATATATGAAGAATCTGAGACATTCAGCAGTGACAATACTTGCCTCAATTCACACAGCCAACAACAGAGGAGAGAAGATTCTAACCCAGTGCACCAGAGTGGGACTTCACAGTATAAATGTATGGTAATTGAGTAGCTTGGATACCTGGGATACTTGGGTTCAATGATGAGTTTCTGAAGTCTGTATTAGTGCTCTTAGACTTTCCTTTAATTTATTGGCTTATTATCTTATCATATGTATTTGTTATTTTTTTATTTCCTGGGCAGTGTTTTGTACCTAATATTCAAAGTTTCCTTATGTATCTACCAAGGAATAATTTGAATTCTTCCTTTTGTAACTGATTTATATTTTTCCACTTACCTGTACTATGTGCCTCAGATTTCAGAGATAACAAAACCCATGGTATCAGCTCTATGGGGGTTCAGCTCTCAGGTCTTTTTTCAGCACACATGGATTCCCCTCCCTTGGGAATGATCTGCAACAGGAAGAGGAGATCCTCCTGCAACCATCTTATTACTCCATAGACTTTTTTCTTGACCATGACTGACAGATCCAGAGTGGCAGCACCTGGACTATCCTGGAGTTTCTAACACTGTGATATGAGACTCAAAGATTGAGAGTTATTAAAGCCCAAATCGTGTTCACTTAAATACTCTGATTGTTTATTCATGAATGCCTGTCAGCCCCTATTTTCCCAGTTATTTTGTTGTAAAGTTTGTTCCTGATTCCATGAAGTTCACATATTTTCTTCCTAATCCACTTAATATTGGCTGTAATGAATTAGAATTGTCTATTGGTTAACATAAAGAGCATGCTCATTCCTATATGACAGTAATTTGACATCAGGGAGTGACATTTCTCTAGATGAAACACATGAATAATGGGAAAGATCGCCTATTGGGACATCAAGTACTCACACAGCTCATGATACTCTCATTGCATGCTTTTCCTGTATTTTCCTTTGCTGCTGGAACAAACTGATAGAAACTTTAGGGTATTGTAACAATACAAATTTTTTAGATTTCTTGGATCAGAAAATTTTAAAGGTCAGTGATCTGTGTTTCTTAGGCTTCAGTGGGGAAATGCATTTTCTTCTACCACTGTCCTTTGGTTCATGGCCACTTCCTCCATTTTCAAAACACATTATTCCAAATCACCACTGGATTTATCCTCTATCTACTTTTTCTTTGATCTTGTGCTCCCTCCTATAAACTCTATTGATCACATTTTGTTCAATGCACAATTGAGGATTATCTCCTCATCTGAAGATCCTTAACTTTAATGCAGATGCAATGCCTTTCTGACCATTGTGGGTAACATGTTCAAAGGATCTTTGGGTTAGCACGTACTTTTCATTTGGGGTCATGTAGATTATTTAAGGATAATTATTCAATTTGCTACACTCTGCAGTGTAACATATCACAGTTTTTTATACAGAGATTGCTGGAGGGTGATATTTTGCATTGCTTGCTCTCAAGGTAGCAGAAAACCTCATGTGATCCATAAAGGATGCCACAACCCAGAGAAAAGTCTGGCTTCTATTCATTATTGTGGAAATGAGGAAACCAACCAACAATAAATGCTTTCCATGATCTTTCTGTGACTCCATATGTGACACAACTTTTATTTCTCACCTCTCTCAGAGAAAATTTGGACAACATAAAGAAGGTGAGATCCCTGACAATTTGGCATACTTGAGTTAACTAAATCATTTAAGGTGATTTAAAGGTAATCCTTAATTTTTATTGTTCTCAGTATAAAGTAACCACAGCTAGTGTTTTTCAAGAAGAACTAGTTTTGGAGAGAGTGAAATAAGTGAAGAAATGGTTTCAAGTTATAAAACATTCTTTGAAGTTTTAAAAACTATGTACCATGTGAAGACACAATTTTAAACTCATTTTAATAACGTTTTATTGTTCTCCAAAGACTAGATTTATCAAAGACAAATCCACAATCAATAAAATCAGAAAAATTTTCCATATTGATGAAGGAATAGTGTTAACCATGTGAATTGATCCAAGAAATATGATTTACCTGGGTTTTAATAAGCATAGCTTGTAGTTAAAAGTTGTTTCTTTTTAAAGAAAAGCACATTTTGGATTTTTATCTGAATGAAAATGAGTATCAATGTCATTTGAAGTTTGGTGAACCCAAGTAATTAAGACCCAGATGCTCTGATTGACCCTCTGTCAAATGGCCCAGATCGTCAACACATGTTTACAGAAACACTGATCAGAAAGGTTCATAACCCCAGGTTTTTAATATCTACAATTGTCAATCACTACAAGCAGAGACTCAACATCAGTGACCCTTGGAAGCAGAATTAGCTCTGACAGATTTGATAGTGGTGAAATATCCCAGGGTCTGCCATAATCACTATTATGAGCATTTACTTCTGTAACCTCCACAATTCTGGTAAACACAGCAACAGCATCAGTTCTCTATGGTTTCTCCTACGCTGCCCATAATGAAAAGAGACTTCAAAAGCCATGATCTGATTCAGAGGTAATATGTATTTTCATTCGTCCAAATACTATCTCTACTAATCAAATGATTCATTTCCTTCAATGGATATCTTAGTATGAGGCAATGGAAAGGTATGTAAGATTTATAATAACAGAAAGCAAAATCAAATCCTCTGCCCATGTATTTTTATCATGTTTTCTGTACAGATCACTTTTTTTTTTTATCTTTTATTTAATGAATATAAATTTCCAAAGTACGACTCATGGGTTACAATGGCTCCCCCCCCCATACCGTCCCTCCCACCCACAACCCTCCCCTTTCCCACTCCCTCTCCCCTTCCATTCACATCAAGATTCATTTTCGATTATCTTAATATACAGAAGATGTACAGATCACTTTCTAAGTCTTATGTGCCACCTAATTGTTTTAAGAATACTTAATCATTAATATTTGTTTAGCACTTACTCAAAACAGATAGTTTCAATGACATTAACTAAATTTCAGAACTGCATTATTAGGGAGATACTGGTATTATCAACATTTTTCAATGAGGAAATTGAGGCTTAAACAGGTAAAGTAAATTTCAGAGAATCTTATAATAGAAAGATAATGATACCATCTGTGTGAATTAAATGACATGATGCATGTGAACACTGAGTAAAGTGCAAAATACAGACAAGGGGTAAATCAATTATTTTGTCATTAATTTCTTTTTATTTTTCCCCCAGTAAATATAGTAGAAGGTAATTTTTCTAAACTGGAAACCAAATTTTGTCTTTACCGTTTAATTCTATTTAATTTTGTTTAGTCATCACTGTATGTGGATAATGATATGGATTGTAGAAAATATTAAATTAGGGGAAATATTCAGGATTCTATCCTACTGCATGGGATGAATTCTGGTTTTCATAAATTCTGTTCTTCCTCTTTCAAAGTGCCTCCTACATATTGCCATGCAATGATCTGCTTACTTGAATGGTTTACCTAAACATCTGAAGATACAAAAGAGAATTAACCAAAACATCGACTCCATAATTTGACAAATAGGTATTGTGCAACTGCTTTGTGATATCATGGTGCTCCTAAATGACCTTCCATTATGAACAAGACAAATTATGTTCACCAAACTTGAAAAGAGAAAAATCAACAAATATGATCAGTGTGTTAACTGCTAAAAATTCAAAAACAAAAAGGGAAAGAGAGAGTAGGAGACAGGAAATGAAATTTGGTGGCAGTACTTGTGAATGGTTTTTGGAGATTAGGTAGCCAGCCACGAAAGGAAGGCTCTGCCCTTTCATCCTTTATCTCTTCCTCTTACTATAACCTCTCTTGATCACTTAATATGTTTTATTCTACACTTTACCTTTATTCCTACCATAATCAACACACACATATATTCATTTTCAGGCTTTTGCCAAGATAACTATTGTGAAATCAGTCGAGCATGCAGAAACATTTGCAAACACATGCACATCACAAAGTTTGTACAAGCGTGTTTAAAGTTCCGTGGGCAAGATTACCCTTACTTGACTGAACAGTCAGAAGTATTTAATTATTTTTAATAATCTGTTTCTAAAACAACTACAACAGTTCACCCTTCCAGAAATACCAAAATAAGTACACACTAATATAATCTGTAATGGCATCACTGTGGGTGATATGGATAGAACCTTTTGATTTTCAAATTTTTCCTACAAATGATATCTTTAGTTTCCTTTTTTTTTTTTTACTACCCTGACTTCACTAAGTTTGAGTATCTCTTAATGCTTATTTGTAATTTGGATTTGCTCTTGCAAAATAATGACTAATTATTAATTTTTTTCATGTTGTTTATTCTGGTCTTACCCATCTTTAGCAGTTTCTCATATTTTATATGTGTCATAGTTTCCTATTTTCCCTAAATCTACTGTTTCTCTACTAACATACCTGATGGAATCTTCTCCATGCAAATTAAAATATTTTATTATGAACAAATATGTTTCTGGTGTTTTCCCAATCTAATTTTATATTTGATCAATTGAGTTTTCCTGCCGTGTTATAATTAAGATTTTTAAACTTAGTATTATATTTTGAAGTTTTTGGATTTGTAGTATTATAATTATGATACTTGCATTTAAATATAATTCACTTGGCATTTTACAATGTTTCTAATAAAATGTGGTATAGAAATCTCCCTTTCCTTCATTTGGATCAGCATTTTTTATTGAATAATGAATCCTATTGCCACTGACTGGAAACATCATTATACTCTAAAATCCCATACACACAAGAATCCATTTTTACACATCTGTGAAACATAGCTTGAGGATATTGAGAGATGTGCTTTTCAGGACCACAATGAGAAAGGAGATAGTGGCATTTAATGAACATAGACAAGAAGATAGAGCCCAATTACACAGCGCAATACAGTCTCTCCTAAGAGAAATTAGAAATAAAGAAGTTAATTCAGCTGGAAAAATGTATGCTGTTGCTGCAGGTGGATGATATGGAGACAGATATGAAAAGAGATCAATTTTATTTAGTTTGTAAAAAATGTTAAATTTTTATTATTTATTTGAGAGCCAGAGAGAGAGAGAGGCGAGAGAGAGAGAGAGAGAGAGAGATTGATTTTCCATTCACTGATTCACTTTCCAAATGGCCACAATGACCAGGGCTGGGCCAAGCCAAAGCCAGGAGCCAAGAGCCAAGAGCTTCATCTGTGTCTCCCACAAAGGTAGCAAGGGCCCAAGCACTTGGGCCATCCTCTGCTGCTTTCCCAGGGTCATTAGCAGGGAGCTGGATCAGAAGTGAAGCAGCCAAGAGTTGAACAGGAGTTCATATGGGATGTTGGCATTGCAGGCCTCATCTTAACTTGCTGTGCCACAACAGCAGCCCAAGAAGACTAATTCTAAAATGCCAATATAGGAATCCATGTAAAAGATTATGAGTGTAGCAGAGGAGATGGAGGAGACACATCCAAAATATCTGAGGATTTCAGTAGTCATTTGTTATCCAGGGAGTCATTTATTAGCTAGTGGACTCTTGATGCCTCAAATATCATGGGTGCTGTAGCACAGTGAGCTGGGCCACAAAGAGGAGCTTACTATAAATTTCAGTTTTCTTTTTTCTTTCTTTTTTTTTTTTTTTTGGACAGGGAGAGTTAGAGAGAGAGAGAGAGAGAGAGAGAAAGGTCTTCCTTCCGCTGGTTCACTCCCCAAATGGCCACTATGGCCAGTGCACTGCGCTGATCCAAAGCCAGGAGCCAGGTGCTTCCTCCTGGTCTCCCATGCGGGTCCAGGGCTCAAGCACTTGAGCCATCCTCCACTGCCTTCCCGGGACACAGCAGAGAGCTGGACTGGAAGAGGAGCAACAGCATCCCGTGCCCCAAATGGGACTAGAACCCAGGGTGTTGGTGCCACAGGCAGAGGATTAGCCAAGTGAGCCTCGGCGCCGGCCAAAATTTCAGATTTTTATGATGCTCTGGTAATAGAGTTTCCAGTAAATCACAAATGCTAGTTACCTGATACTTAATCAAAAAACTTGTATGTTTGAACATTGCTTGTTGATGATATTTCTAATTTGTATTCATCACCCTATTCTGAGATAGTTAAGTTCAGTTTATTGAAGGTAATTGAATCTTTCATGATTCAGAACCCACCAATGCCTCAGGGATATCATTCAAAGCATCAATCCTCATTTTATGGGCATACATCAGACTGAAACTTTAGTGAATATAAGTAAAACTCTGGAAATTGCATTTTTCCTAAAGACCTGATATCAAATCTAGTTTATTATTTCTTTCTTCTTTTTTTTTTTTTTTTTGGTCATCTGAGTTTTTTCCTAAAGTGCTGAGGATATAACAGTTTTCAGTCAACTGAAGACTTGGATGTATGTAATACTTTTATAACAATTAACTCTAATATTTACAATGTGGTAGAAGATACGATCTTTTTTTAATGAAAACTTTCTTTCAATCTTTTTAAATTAGTCCCAATACAACAGAACTTATAATGTGGAGACCTTAGGAAGGGTACAGAGGCGGCCTTGGAATGTATTTTACATACTACAAGAATGACACTTGGGTGAAGAGCGCTCAGGAAGCAGAGGATCCTGTGCCCTATCATCTTATACCAATCAGACACCGCTCCTTTGCAGTTCACAAATAAGACAGATTGCTGTTAGGCTGAAGTTCCAAATTCAAGCACAGATGTTCAATGAGCTACACTAGAAGAAATGAAAAATTTTTGCTTAAACTCTAAGTGGTTTGAATCCTGATGTAGAACAGAAAACCTTTTCACCTTCTTTCTCATTCGTTCATATATTCATTCTCCAGTATCAAGGATAGGCAACTCTCAGTCATATTGCACCAGTTTTCACAAAGCAAAGAGAGGTCAGCAAAGAACATTCTCTATTGTTGAAGAAAAAGGCACCTGGTCCTCCAAGACTGTTAAAGGTGGGACAATGGGCGTGGCAGTTATCTTGAGATTAATCTATCTTGACTGTTCACATGAACAAGGGGATATTTCTCCAGCTCCATGGCAGAGAAAATGAGAGATACAGAGAAAAACAGAGACAGATGCTGAGAGTGAGATCAAAGAGATAGTTGTTGAGAAATGAGAGGGAGCAACCCAGGCCACTTTATCACTCTGTATTTATTAAAAAGTTCCAAAGAGAAAAAGGCCACCTATTCCCCAATTTAGACTATCTTGCTCAGGCTAATGATACACGACAAAAAGTGTAGTCTAATTAATGTCCTTTGATGGATCCAATTAGCACTTTTCCTTGGTGGTAGTAGTGTGTGGTGGTAATGGGTGTTGTGATAATTGGGACAGAGAAAGAGCTAGAAACTTTTAACTCATTTCCCTTTAAAATCAATTGTATACATCTTACTAAAATATAATTCTTCTCTATCTCTGAAAGCTATGTCCTTACAAGAAAATGAACAATATGTATATAGACAATCACAGAGCAATAAGGGTGAAAGAGACAATACTTAATGTGGTGAACTGTAGCAAGAACAAGAATTCATGGAAAATCAAATACCCCAGTAAGATTAACTATAAACTTTATTGGAATAATCAAATGTAAATTCTTATAGATTGGAGGCTGCTTATCCTGTCACGTTGTTGTAAGTTAATGCTTATTCAGAATATCTTTTAGAAATGGAGAATCTAAAAGACTCTATATGGAGAATCTAAAAGATTTTAATTCAAAGAATTAGAGTAGAATGAGGATTACTAGAGGCTGGAATGGGGAGGGCTGGCAGATGTTGGTCAATGGACATAAAATTTCAATCAGAAGCAATAAGCTCAAGAGATGTATTTTACAATGTGGGGAGATTACGGTTAATATCAACATTTCAGACAGACAGACAGACAGACAGAGATCTCCCACCTTGCTGGTTCAGTCTCCCAATGCTGCAGCAGCCAGATTGGGCTAGAAAGAAGCCAGAACCCTGAAACTCCCATCTTACGCAAGTATAACCTGTCTCACAGAGTGAGCATTAACAGGAAGTGGGAATTAGGAGCAGAGCCAGGATTTGAACCCTGGTACTCCTATGCTGCTGTGAATCCAGCAGCATCTCCGCCGCTGCACCAGATACCTTCCCAGGCTCTTTGCATCTTTGGATTTTAGAGATTTGGAGAATTATATAATTTGTAAAACTTTTTTTATTTTAAATCAAAATACATTTCCTCTTTGGGCTAATTGTGTCATATGAAGTACAACTTTCTACTTCATCAAAGAAAATCATTTTATCAAGAAATTTCTGATGTTTCCCTTAAATCTTGTCCTCAAATCCTAGTTAACAAATCCAATCTGTTCTCATAATATGCTGTCATTATACTCTGTACCATCTAAGTTATCATTGTTTAGATTCATTCTAATTTTAATGTCCTTCTTAAAACATAACACTATAGCTGAGTAATGATACTTCAATGCATTCTGATCATCATCCATATAAAAAAGTTAATAAATTTCAATTTGTTTCAAAATGTTCTTTGTATGGTCATGATATTTCCTAGCACTTATAGCTTTATTTTCTAAGTAGCCATAAAACAGTTACTTAAAAGTTCTCTCTACATTTTTCCCATGGCTATATTTAACATTTGATTCATATGTGACTTGCATTGTTGAATCTAAGAATGACTACACTTGTTTCCAATGCATCACCCAGTGATTTGTAAACTAATACTTGAGGATAAACACGTGTCTTTGGTCATATGTATTCCACATATTTAGGGAGAGTATCAAGCATGCAACAGTTAAAAACATATTGTTCAAAGAAGAGACTAGGAAAATTGTGTCTTTCTATTTTTATCAATAAATTTTAGGGTGATATCAGATACCTTATTTATCTTATAAGACTAAATGTTCTAAGATTTAAAATTACTATAATGTGATCGTACTTGCACAATATATCATGTAAAACAGGGTTTGAAAGATATAAAGTGCTATACATAAGTAAAGATGTAAAATAGTGACCTAAATTCTGCATGATCCACAGAATGATCCTCACACTCTTCCAATAACCCTATATCTTCTCTTTTTGACAGTCATCAGAAGAGTTTTCCACCTTGATGAGTAATATTTTCAATATATTATATTTGCAGTGCCCAGTGTTAAGTAGAAAAGGGTCACGCTAATTTTTGAGTCTTATGAATGCTACTTAGAGTGAAAAAAAAATCCTACCAAAAGCTCTTTTAACTTTTAGTTTTTAAAACACATATGGATTCACAGGAAGTTCACCCATAAAAGCAGTATGAGGTTCTATGTAGCCTTCACCCAGTTTCTCCAAGGATTGCAACATAGATAACAATATAATATCAAAGCCAGAAAATGGAGATTGAGGCAATCCATAGAGTTTATTCAGATTTTACCAGTGCTGTTAGTTTACATATGTTTGTCTTTGTATTTCATTATAACACTACATAATTCCATTGTATGTACAGATTAATATAACCTCTATTATAAAAAAGATACAAAAGTATTACACTGCCACAAGGAATCATTGTGCTATCATCTAAAAGCCACTCCCTAAATCACTATATACGAAATACATGAAATTTGTATACCTTCAAAAAAAGCCAAATATACCCTTCCCCTTGTTTCTAACAACTAAATAACACTGATATTTTCCCTACTAGTATAGTTTTGTTTTTTAAAAATGCTTTATGGAAAGTGATCCCTGTTAAATATAAGAGTGAGAATAAGAGAGGGAGGAGATGTACAGTTTGGGACATGTTCAATCTGACTTACCCCTAACAGTAGAGTTAGAAACGTTCCAGGGGATTCCAATTCAATCCCATCAAGGTGGCATGTACAAATGTCATCTCAGTAGTCAAAATGATCAATTTCAGTTCATAATTGATCATAATGATAAGATTAAGAGTCAAAGGAATCACATAACAAGGCTAGTGTCTGCTAATACTGATAGAATTAAAAAGGAGAGAACCATCCAACATGGGAAACGGGATACACAGCAGACTCATAGAATGGCAGATGTCCTAAACAGCACTATGGCCTCAGAATGAGCCCGGAAGGCATTCGGATCTGCCTGAAAAGCCCATGAGAGTATTTCAGGCATGGAAAGCCAAGACATCGTGGCAAAAAAAAAAAAAAAAAAAAAAAAAACCTAAATGAAAGATCTCTGCGAGTGAGATCTCAGCGGAAAGAATGGGCCATCAAAGAAGAAGGTACTTTTCTCTGAAGGGAGGAGAGAACTTCCACTTTGACTATGGCCTTGCCTAAATAAGATCAGAGTTGGTGAACTCAAGAGGCTTGCATAGCCTTGGCAACTCATGACAAGAGCCTAGGGTGATTACTGATGCCATAAATAAGAGTGTCAATTGTTAAATCAACAACAGAAGTCACTGTGCACTTACTCCCTGTGTAGGATCTCCCACCTTAATGTGTTGTACTATGTGAATTAATGGTATAACTAGTACTCAAACAGTACTTTATACTTTGAAAATTTATATTTATTAAATAAAAGTTAAAAAATGCTTTGTGATTGCTGCATATTGGTTTGGCTTTTTTCAATGAGAATAATGCCCATGAGGCACTTCTAAGTTGTGGCTTACATCAATAGTCTGTCCTTTGCTATTGTTGCATAGTATTTCATGGTATGGGTATGCCACAATATGTTTAGATATTCATCATCGAAAGTCATTTGGGTTAGTCACAATTTGGGCACGTTTTTTAATTGGAATTTTCATGCACATTTGGGTAGATTTTGTATAAGTTTTAATTTTATCTGGAATAAATGTAAAATAATGCAAGGCAGAATATAATATGAACATCAACTGCCTTTTTTACATACCAACAATGAATGCTTGGCATTTAATTTTTTTTAAAAAAATTACAATTATACTGACTAAAAACTGAAATCCTTTGGTATAAATCTAAAAATTTACAGAGGTGGTGGATGTTTGCCTAACAATTAAGACACTGCTTGGGATGTCCACATATCATGTTGGAATGCATGGGTTTAAGTTTCAACTCTGATGGAACAAAGACATAAGCCTCAGCCATTCTCCCTCATTTCCCAAAGATAGTCAAATACTGGAATTTATTCCTTGCCCTTGAATCTCAATTGGGTCTCACACCCTATTGCTTTCATACCCCATCCCTGCATTCTTTCAAGGGTTTCCAGATCCCCCCATGGCCACCTGAAAGACCAGTTGCTCTAACAGTTGAAAGACCAGTTCTAGGAATGCCCTTCCACCTGCTACCCCTACCTTCTGCCCCATCCCTAGCCCTTCTAAAATATAAAAAGGCCTGGCCTCTAGGTCCAGGACTCCTGCCACGTGTTCCATCAATGTGCATGCC
This sequence comes from Oryctolagus cuniculus, assembly GCF_964237555.1. Taxonomy (NCBI): domain Eukaryota; kingdom Metazoa; phylum Chordata; class Mammalia; order Lagomorpha; family Leporidae; genus Oryctolagus; species Oryctolagus cuniculus. The sequence goes on along the minus strand of NC_091440.1, from coordinate 54,410,344 downwards.
GGCCGATGGTCATCCACCTCTGTGAATTTATGTTCTCTGAATAATGCCTCCTCTCTATTCCGCGCCTCTTTCCCCAATATTTTTGGTGCCCCACATGAGGAGGCACTAACCTGAGGCTCTTTTCCTAACAAACTCTACTCCAGATTCCAGCTTCCTGCTCTGGGAAGCAACAGTGATGACTCAAGTAGTTGAATTAATGCCACCAATATGGGACATGTGAACTGAGTTTCTGGATCCTAACTTCAGCCTTGCCAAGCCATGGCTGACACAGGCATCTAGGGAGGTAAACAGCAGATTCTCTCTCTCCCTCTGTGTGTGTGTATGTGTTTCTCACATTGCTTCTCTCCTTCTGAAATGAATTAAATAAATTATAAGTTAGAATCAACATACAGAAAATAGAAAATTTTGAGTAGATAAATCGAAGATCTACATAGGAGACTTCAAACCATTAGATGAATGAATTTTGATAAAAGTTTTGATATCCATGCATAGGTTTTGAAACTATATTTTCTGCAGGCACGTTTCTAACTCTACCATTTTTGATGTGAATGGAATGAGAAAGGGAGCGGGAGATGAGAGGGTTGCCGGTGGGAGGGAAGTTATGGGGTGGGGGGGAGCCATTGTAATCCATAAGCTGTACTTTGGAAATTTATATTTATTAAATAAAAGTGAAAAAAAGAAAAGAAAAATAAATGAATAAAAGTAACAATAAAAAGATATAATATTCTAAAGAAAAAAAGAAACTATATTTTCCGGTGCTGGTGCCACGGCATAGCAAGGAAAGCCACCGCCTGCAGTGCTGGTATCCCAAATGGGCGCCCGTTCAGGTCCTGGTTGCTCATCTTCCAATTCAGCTCTCTGCTTTTGCCCGGGAAAGCAGTAGAAGATGGTCCATGTCCCTGGAACCCTGCACCCATGTGGAAGACCTGGAAGAAGCTCCTGGCTCCTGGCTTCGGATCAGCTCAGCTCCAGCTGTTGCAGCCATTTGGGGAGTAGAACAGCGGATCAAAGACCTCTCTCTCCTCTCTCTCTCTCCCTCCCTGGCTCTGCCTCTCTGTAACTCTTTCGAATAAAAGAGAGAAAGAAAGAGAGAGAGAGAGGGAGAGAGAAAGAGAGAAAGAGAGAAAGAGAGAAAGAGAGAAAGAGAGAGAGAGAGAAAGAGAGAAAGAGAGAAAGAGAGAAAGAGGGAGGGAAGGAAGGAAGGAAGGAAGGAAGGAAGGAAGGAAGGAAGGAAGGAAGGAAGGAAGGAAATTATATATTTTCCATGAACTTTTTGAAGATCCTGAATACATGGATTTCATTTTTTTTAAGATATTTATTTATGGAAAGGTAGAGTTACAGAGAGGCAGAAGTAAAGAGAGAGAAAGAGAGAGGTCTTCCATCTGTTGGCCACAGATGGCCACAACTGCTGGAGCTGGATGGATCTGAAACCAAGAACCAGAAGCTTCTTCCAGGTCTCCCACGTGGGATCAGGGGCCCAAAGACTTGCATCCTCCTCTACTGCTTTCTCAGGCCAAAGCAGGGAGCTAGATTAGAAGTGGAGCAGCCAAGACTCTAACCTGAGTCCATATGGGATGCCAGCACTGCAATCGGCAGCTTTACCCGCTATGCCACAGCACCAGTTCCGGATTTCCTGTTTTAATTCCATTTTGTACAAACTCTCTGAAGATTATTTTTATTTTGTGTTCATGGATTGAAAGACCCAAGATTGTTAAAATGTTCATTCTTACCAACTCCATCTGTAGATTTGATACAATCTCAATCAAGTTCTCAGGTTTTGGATATTGGCAAACAGATTGTAAACTATTGGTGGAAATTCAAAAAGAGCAAGAATAGGAAGAAAAGCAAGATACTGAAGCATAAGAAAAAAATCTGAGGATGATGAGTTACACTGAATAACTATAGTAATTGGGACATTGTGATACTGGCAAAAGAGTGGATGAGTGGTTCAACAGAGAGTGCCAAAACAGATATATACAAATATGAAAATACTTCAAAAATTTGATAGAAAATTTAATTAAAATATGAGTTTATTTAAATGCAAAACTTTGAAGTCCATGCATAGTTTTATCAAAATATGTGATTTCCATGAACTTTTTTGAAGGTGCCTTGAATAATGAACTATTTTGTCATAGGATCAAAGGCAAATCAATGGAAAAAGGACAGTCTTTTCAATAAATTATGATGGAATAATTGTGTGCCCATATGATAATAATAAAAGAGTCATGATAACAAAACCCAGTTTTTATGCCTTTCATGCAAATTGACAGATTAATATGAAATGCACAAATAAAATTTTTTATTCTTATTTAACTCTCTTCTTCCTATAGATCTAAATATCTGATTATAAAATTTTATTTTTACTTGCAGAAATTTGTAAATCATCACTTTTGAAGAAGATGCTATGACTGACTAGTTGGGTCTTTATATGTTGATGTGTTAACCCAAATTCAATGATATTTTAAGATGGACTTTGGGAGATATTTAGCTTTACATGAAGTCATGAGAATAGGGCCCTCTTCATTGGACTAATAAGCTTATAAATACAGGAAGAGATGTCCCAGATCTCCCTCTCCACCACTTAGGGAAGCAGCAATTACAATCAATCTGTATCTTAAAGAGAAAATACTCATCAGACCCTGAAGGTGCTTGTAGTTTCTTCTTGGAATTGTCTGAAACTGTGAGAAATAAATTTCATTTGTTTAAATCACTGAATCTATGGTGTTTTCCAAGCTGTATAAAGATAGAAGTTTAGATTATGATGAATTCCCTCACTTTTGATTTATTAGAGAATGTATTTCTCTGTGACTTTAGAACCTCAATTTCAATGGAAATGGAGTTTCAAGTTGGTGATTTTTTTATTCATACTGTTAATATGCATTTCCATTTGTTTTGTTTGTGTATGCCTTTGGTGAGAAGTAAACTGTGACATTCATTTCTCCTTAGGTTGACATGTTTTCCTTCCAATTTTCTTTCATGAATACATTTTTATCTTCAATTTTTTGCATTTTGAATATGGTATGTGTTAATATGGATTTTTGTTTGTCGATTTATTTGTTAGAAAATTTTTTCAAGAATTTATCATGGTTTGTGTTTCCTGAGTGCTTTGGATATGGGTTGAATGTGGCTGTCAGGGATTCAAGTGCAAGAGGATTGGTGAATAGTGTGGTGATGTTGGGAAGTGATATAGGTCCTTAAAAGGTAGGGTCCAGTGGGAGGTCCTCAGACCATTATTGTTGATCTATGGCTTCTGTTTTTAAGTGTTATATTTCCTTTCCAGACATGCTTCTGCCATTCTCATGTTATCTACTGTAAGTCATCACCAGAGCCAAGCCAGCCAAAGCAATGACAGCCCCATGCCTTTAAAGTCATAGATATGTAAGAGAGATAATCCCTTGTAAAAATAAAATTAGTCTTCCTAGGGATTTTTTAAAGTAATAAAAATGTATTAATACATTGGTTCTTAGATGTGTACTTTGACATTGATCATTAATTTTGGCAGGTTTTCAGCGATTATTTTTTCAAATATTTCTATTAGTCTACTCTTTCTTCTCCTTGTGGTATTCCTAATATAAATTTATGTCTAAATTTAAACCATAATTCTAGAATATTACATTCTGTGTTTGTTTTTTAAAAGATTTATCTTTGAAGGGACATCTCAATCAAGAGAGAAAGAGAGGGACATGAAGATAAAAGTGAAGAGGAAGTGATATCTTCTATGCATTGGCTCACTCTCCAAGTGGCTGTAATATTCATGGGTGGACCAGGCCAAAGCCAGGAGCCAGGAACTCTACAAAGTCTCCCACATGGGTGGCAGGGTCCCAAGAACTTAGGCCATCATCTACTGCCTTCCTAGGTACATAGGCTATAAGCTATACTGGATATAGAGCAGGTAGTTCTTGAATCAGTGCTATCAAGTGGAATATTGGCATTGCAACTGGCAACTTAAAAAGCTGTGCCATGTGGCTGGTGCTATGGCCAAGCAGGTTAAGCCACTGCCTATAGCATCAGCATTCTGTATGAGCACCACTTTGAGTTCCAGCTTCTCCACTTTTGATCCAGTTCCCTGTTAACACACCTGAGGAAGAAGTAGAAGATGGTCCAAGTGCTTTGGACCCTGCTGTCAACATGAGAGACCTGGGTGAAACTCCTCACTCCTTGCTTCAGCCTGGCCCAGCCCTGGCCATTGTGGCCATTTGAGAAGTGAACAAGTGAATGGGAGATTCTCTCTCTCTCTCTCTGTTATTTCTGCCTTTCAAATAAATAAATTTATCAAAAAAAAAGTTTAGCCACAGTACTGGCCCCATGTTTTTGGTTTTAATTTTTTTCTCTTTTGAAAAATTTCTAATTTCTATTCCTATACCTTCTAGGTCAATTGTTCTTTCCTTGGCTACACTCAATCTACTTAAGTTTATCAGAGGCATTCTTCATTTCTGTTATAGTAATTTTTAAGTTCTTTTTTTAATTTAATAAATGTGAATTTACAAAGTGCAACTTTTATATTGTTGTGGCTTCCCCCCACCTCCCTCCCTTCCGCGGCTCTCCCCTCTCCCACTCCCTCTCCCATTCTGCCCTTCATCGAGTTTCATTTTCAATCACCTTCATATACAGAAGATCAACTTAGTATACACTAAGCAAGGATTTCAACAGGCTGCACACAACCGCACAAGGTATAGGGCATTGTTTGACTAGTAGTGTTGTTTTTAAGTTTCATAGTAAAACACATTAAGGACAGAGATCCTACGTGGGGAGCATGTACCCAGTGACTCTTATTTATGACATAGCAATCACCCGAGACTCTTGCTATGAGCTGTCTAGGCTATGGAAGCCCCTTGAGTTCACCAACTCTGAACTTGTTTAGTCAAGGCCATATCACAGTGGAGGTTCCTTCCTCCCTTCAGAGAAAGGCGCCTCCCTCCTGGATGGCTTGTTCCTTCTGCTGGGGTCTTGTTCACCAGGATCTTTCATTTAGGTTGTTTTTTGCCACTGTGTCATGGCTTCCCATGCCTGTGAGACTCTCATGGACCTTTTAGCCAGATCCGAATGTCCCAAGGGTTGATTCTGAGGCAGGAGTGCTGTTTTGGGCATTTGCCATTCTATGAGTCTGCTGTGTGTCCTGCTTCCCCCACAAGATCATACTCTCCCTTTTAATTCTATCATTCATTGTTTGCTTACACTGGTCTTATTTGTGAAATCTCTTTGACACTTACCCTATCTTTTTGATCGGTTGTGTATTTATACTTATCACTTTACCAAGTGCACTGGCATTGGTACCTGCCTCCTTGGTAAGATTGAGCTGAAATCCCCTGGCACAATTCTAGTTCCACCATTGGAGGTAAGTCTGAGTGAGCATGTGCCGACCTATATATCTCCTCCCTCTCTTATTCCCACTCCTATGTTTAACAGAGATGACTTTTCTGTTAATTTTAAACGCCTAAGAATGATTGTGCATTGATTACAGAGTTCAACCAGTGGTCTTATGTGGAACGAACAGAGCAACAACAACAACAACAACAAAAATACTAAAAGGAATAAAATAGTAAGTTGTTCCTCAACAGTCTAGATAAGGGCTGATCATGGCATTGTCTCTCATAGTGTCCATTTCACTTCAGTGGGTATCATTTTAGATGCTCGTTTAGTTGCCATCGATCAGAGAGAACATATGATATTTGTTCCTTTTGGACTGGCTTATTTCACTCAGCATGATGTTTTCCAGCTTCTTCCATTTTGTTGTAAATGCCCGGATTTCATTTTTTTTTTTTTACTGCTGTATAGTGTTCCATAGAGTACATATCTCATAGTTTCTTTATCCAGTCATCCATTGATGGACATTTAGGTTGATTCCATGTCCTAGCTATTGTGAATTGAGCTGCAACAAATATTGAGGTGCAAATGGCTCTTTTTTTTCTCCCCTTTAATTCCATTTGGGTATATTCCAAGAAGTGGGATGGTTGGGTCCTGTGGTAGTGCTATATTCAGGTTTCTGAGGGCTCTCCAAACTGTCTTCCATAGTGGCTTTACCAGTTTGCATTCCCACCATCTGTTATAGTATTTTTTATTTTTAGCATATCCTTTCCAGTCTTTCATAAATTATTTATTCCTCTGTGTATACTAACCACTAGTTCTCACATGATTTACATTTTCTATTTTTATGTATTGGTAATATATATTAGTCAATTTATTTGATAATTACAAATCTGTGTCATATCTAAGTCTTTCTGTTGCCTTTTTCTTTTCAAACTATGTTTTATTTTCTAGCTTCTTTGTCTTGCATTGTAATTCATTGCTGAAAGCTGTACATGATACGTAGTGTATTAGGAACTTAGGTAAATAGGTCTTTAATGTCAGGTTTTATGCTACTTTGGCTCAGAATTTGACTATGGTCAGTAATTACTATAATTGTATATTCTAGAAGTTTTAATCTTATCCAGTGGCCATTTATTTGTCTCCACCTTTAAATCACATGTTTTCTCTGATTTGTGGTAACTATTATATAAAGTATAATTTTTTTAATGAGTGAAATTGACATCTGTGGATTTGATTACTGTTTACAATCCTGGTCTGTATTCCTGCTGAGGAGTAATCTTTCTACTTTTTATTTGTTGAACTCTTTATTTAGTAAATGATAATAAAAATAAATTAAAATACGTTATCACAAATATTTAAAAAAGAAAGAATGAAAAAGAGAGAGGGAGGGAAAGTATCATTACGTTGTTAGAACTATATCTATGATCTTCAGGAAATATGTTCTTTTTATATAAATAAAATAAATTATTTAAAAATCAAAAAGGTAAAAAGAATATTTCTTGTTACCAATTTTGTCCATGATAATAAAAATAGAGAATTAGCAACTAAAAAGTTAAATTTGAGGTTCCTTAAGTACCTTGCCTTGGAGAATGTATGAACATAATTAAAAAGATTATGGAAAGTGTAATTAAAAGATAAGTTTACACTGGTGCAACAAATTTTGGAATCTTTGTAGAAGAGGGTCTTTAAAAAGTTAAGGCAAAACATTTTGCATGGATTTCAATATTTTTTTTTGCTTCAAAACAAATTTACCCTTAATTTCATTTAGTTCTAACACTCTCATCTTCGTTTTTGCAGTTTTATCATCTGTAATCCTCTTATTTTATTTCAGCCTATTATATGGTGATAAACTGTGGAAAAGAGTGTTTTGTAATTTGATGATTATAAGCTTATGAATAGTTTTAGTTTTTTGATGCCCTGTGTTTGCAGTCTTTGACCATATCAATTTTTTCTCTATTAGTGCATCTTTTTTTTCTCTTTCTTTTTTCCTCTCCTTATGTGAAACAGAAAGGCTAGGAATGACCCATTTGGGAGAAATACTCTTTCTTTGGATGAGACCAGGATCTGTTAAAATCTTAACCTTTGAAGAACAGGCATTTGCTATGGGGAAAAATGCTTATTTACTTTACTTCCTGTGCCAGTGTCAGAAGATGAGGAAAACCCACAGAAGTGTGAGACTATCCTGACTTTTCCCCCAAGGGGTTTCCCATTCTCAAATTCAGACTCCATAAAATTACCACATGGATGCTCCTACCTTTTTACTATCCAGTAGCAGTTGCTTCAAATAAACAGATCTTATCTGTTCACCATATTCACCTCTCCAAATTTCCCCTGGGGATGTGTCTTGCAACTTCATTTCTCTAGTGGTCCAAGAAAGTTGATAATTCTTGTTTTATTCTTCTTGTTATAAGGATAAGGATGACAATTTCCAACCTCTTTATATGTTACATTGAAACTGGAACTCCTGTGTTGTCCAGTTTTTAATATCATTTTTAACTTTTACCATTTTCTTACTTTAACGATATTGGTGAATAACTCTCTTTATTATACGCATCATGAGTGAACAAATGCATTGTATACATAACTGCTTGCAAGCAGAAGTAACCTCAGCGAAGATCTACAAACAAACCTCTTATAACTCATGTAATCATTGTTTGGAGGAATAAAAAGCCTAATTGTTGGTTTATTTTATTTAATCTATTTATTTAGTTTTAGTCTTAAAGTCTTATTTTAAAGTCTTGACTTGTGACAAGGCTGCAGGTTCTTATTTGAAATTATTTATTATCTACCAAAACTATATTAGCTTTGGTGCCTTAGGCTGCTTAGCTTGGTTGGTTGGGGCAAAATGTTAATGAAGCCAAGGTCACAGGTTTAATCCCCAAATGAGTCAATTAGCTTTCCAAGTTCCATGGACACAGATTGCCTTCCTACAATCTCCAATGAGGAATTTTGCAAATGGGTATCATTGCTCATTCAGGAGATGGAATTAAAGAGTATGATGAAATGATTTTAGGGGAAAAAGAACTCTGTATGTACACTGCTTGGTGAGGAGACTGGCAGTTCCATGATTTTATTATAACAAGACATTTAATATTTATTACTTTTCAGACATGTTATTAGTTTTCAACTATCCCTTCAAGAAATGTATGACCAGAATATGAAACATGGCACAAACCATGAGATGAATGTGTGTGTGTGCAGTGTGTATGTGTGGTGGTGGTGGTGTGTGTGTGTGTGTGTTTGTCAAATTGGAAGGTAAGTGCACACATTTTTGAGAGATATAATCATTTCCTCTAGGCAAGGGAAAGGTTGTTAGATATCTACCAAAGTAAGTCCCATTCATGACATTTGTATTTACTTTGTGTAAATTCAGTACAGACATAATATAACAATAAGTGTGCTATAACAATATATTCTCTTTATATTTTTTATTGAAACACAGAATCCACAATCTTAAATTTATTTTCCAGCTTGATGTTTTTCATAAGAAATGAAATTAACAAAGACAAGCAGAATATAAACATAATCTGCTTTATTGTTAAGTATTCTATTTATAGTCTCTAATGATTAGTTGTTGCTTAACCTCTCCCTCTCAATTCACTCATATAATTCTGTAAACATTTTCAATTTGCTGTTACTTTATACTATCATGTCATAATCTTCTATTTTTAGGTCCTTCACTAATGATAATTTTAAGTTCCAACTGAAACACTCCACTACAGTATGGTATAGATAGTGTACGTCTGCTGTGTCAGTCAATAGCTATAAGATGGCCATGCCTTCAGTATGTCAACTCTACTTTTATAAAGAGTGACAGTATGACAGTTACAAAATCCAGAAGACCCTTTTGATGTCCCCCTCACTTGACTACTTCATTTGTTTGATACCATTGGCTATTTCCTGTGACTGTTTTCTCTTTTGGCTCTGATGAGACACTCTTTTCATGATGCTTTCTATTTTAGTTAACCATTCTCTATCAGTCTTATTTGTTAGCTCCATTGTTTTCTGTTTACCCTTTATGCATTTCTTTTTCCTTACAGGACTTTTATCTTTGGTTTTCTCTTTCTTTTAAGTGAAACCTCTGAGAAACCTCAACCTCTTTCATATTTTAAATTTCTGCCTTTATGATAAATGGATGGTTTCCAAATGTCTGTGCTAAGACTAAGCCTGTCTTTAATCCCATAAACTGTACAGCTAGAACATTAGTAACTAATCAGTTGTCTCCTCAGAGTATGTCTATAATTACTACCCTTATAACAACATAAATCAGTTTTTAGGTTATCTCAATTATACTTACTTAATATTTCTTTGGTCAACTCTCCTCTATCATGTTAGTGAATTCCATAGTCATAGACAAATTTGTAACAATAAGCTCATAAGGAGGTTTTCTTTTAAAAAATGTATCCCTCTTCCAGTCTTACACAATTCATCTGGCTTTTACTGCCAGGCTGACTTTTCTGAAATGCAAATCTAATCACGTTTGCTCCTGATTAAAACCCTTTAATGGTTCCTTGTTTACCACAGGATAAATAAAAACTCCTTGGTATGATGCATAAAACTTTACATAATCTGATCCCTTTCCTTTAATTCTACAGTGTTCTTTCCTCACATTCCTTCCTTTGCCCACACCAGATCATTTATCGTTCCTCTACTAGGACAGGATATTTCAGGCACATGAGACTGATTGTTTCACTGCCCCAGTTATTTTCTGAATCCCTTACAACCAACACGCACACAAACCTACCTAAATATATTCAAATTGCCTAGTGAATAGAATCTCGTCATTTAAAGCAATCAAAACATTACCATTTTCTATAATCTTGTGTAAGATGTACTTATTTCTCTATAATCTTGTTGAAAAGATATACCTATTTTTAAAATTTTTACTTTTTAAAATATTTTCTGAAAGGCAGAGAGACAGTAAGAGAGAGAGAGAGACTGAAAGATACCTTTCAACTACTGGTTCACTTCGGCAAGAGCTTGCAGCAGTTGTGTCTTGCCCAGCCTAAATCCTGGGGCCAGGAATTCAGTCAGGGACCTAGTCCTTAAGCTATCACTACTGCTTCCCAGGGCGTACATTACCTGGAAGCTAGAACCAATACCAGAGGCAGAAATCAAATCCAGGTATTTTGATATGAGATGCTGGTGTCCCAAGTGGAGTTTTAACTGATGTGTCAAACACCCACTCCTATACAGACTTTTCTGATATCTCCTGAATTATGAATGGATTTTTGCCCTCACTAAACCCATATTTTCATTTTAGATATCTAGCTGTGTGGAAAGAAGAAGATTTTGTTAAGTCACACAGAATATTGCCTAATTCTCAGAAGTGCTGGAGCTGACTTCTTTTGAATTCAAATATATTCCTATATACAAGTATATGAGAAAAATGCATTTCATTTTAATTGCAATTTATAAAAACTACTTTCCTGTCTTTCCTCTTACTCAGCATCAAGTAAATATCTTAGATTTATGACACAGAAGAAACTCAAGGGGAGTACTAGTAAACCTATAACCGAGTAAACCATTTTTAGGGCCAGCTGTTTGGCCCCATGTTTAAGTCGCCAGTTGAGATATCCATACATCCTACATTGGAGGACTTGGTTCAAGTCCTTACTGCTCTGATTATGATACAGCCTCAATAAAAGAACACCCTGGGAGGAAGAATATGATAATTCAAGTACCTGGGTTCCTGCCACCTTAGTGAGAGACCCAGATGAAGGTCTCAGCTCCTGGTTTGAACTTGGTTCAATTCAACCTGTTGCAGGTATTTGAGGTGTGAACCTGTGGATGCAAGGTCTCTCTCCCACACTCTTTTTTCTCTGCCTTTCAAATAAAAATGCAAATACATAAAAATTTTAAATTATTTTGAACACTTGAGGTAGACGAAAGTTATGTTTCATCCCTATGAAATGTAAGAATCGGCAAAGAAAATCTTTGTATGTGCTGAAACATATATGTTAGTCCTAAATTCTCATTTCAGTCTTTTCTTCCTGCAAGGGAAATTAGATAAAGCTCTGAATAGGTTTTAATTATGGAGAGTAAAATGAATCATCGAAATAAAATATATACAATAACCTAATAAAATAAAACCATACCTAGTGCATGTAAATAGTATGTAGTATCTATACCTGACATGAGCCAGAAAATCATCAGCCCTTAACTCTGACATCTTTTTACCCAATCTCCTAACTTTGATCTGGATGTGCATTTTCTGATCTAGACATATAGTTAGACTGACCTCAGAATGGAAAATAAACTACCATTTACTCTGATAAATTAAACACTTTGCCACGTATTTGTCAATAGGTTGGAATGCCTTCACAAAGCAGTCTGCTTTGTCAGCAAGTAGTAGTTTATTGCCATTTCCTTCTAATTTCCCCATGGGCAAGTGCAAACTTGAGATTACAGCAAGGCAAAACCGTCAGGTGTCAGATTGTCCATCTTCTTCTTCAGCTATCGCCTTTGAGCTCATTAACTTCCTCGCCTGTCTATGGGAGAAATGTTGCCTTGCTCTCCAAAGTGCAATATATGAGTGATTTTTTAAAGAAATATCACCCATGGAGATACCTAGAGAAAGTTCCCTTTATTACTTTGTATTATATTTTATCAACATTACCCATTGGATGAAAATTGCAGGAACGATATCTACCTCACAGAAGGTAGTATAGCTAAAAAGGTGCATTTTGCTTTAACTCGATATTTTTCATCTGAATGTGGCTCAAAGTAAACACACACAATAAAAGGATGTTGACTTGCATAAGGTCAGGGACAAAGTGTGTCCTCCTGTGGTGGATATGTGGAAGGAACAGGAAGCACTTGGAGAGGTTTATATTATAATTAGAGAATGCAATGAAGAGTTGACTCTGCTCTCCATTAAATAACCACTAAAAGCCTGTCATGCAGGATTTAATGTTTGTTTTCAATACCCAGGAAACATAGGTGTTCCATTCTGAGTCAAATTCAGTTTTCTAAATCATACTGCTTTCTAACGTCCTACTGGTGAGTCAATAAAACAATAAAACTGTGAATGGTACAGTTGATAAAAAGAGCACATATACTTATCCGATAGAGCTGAATTCTTATAATAGGGTATGAGAGACTCCAAGGAATATTTAAGATGCAAAATGATCCAGTGGCAATGCACTTTTGTAAGTTCTCTGTATATTTCATTTTATCTAAAACTAATTTATCAAAAGTATGGTTACTTAAATTTACTTTTTAAAAAAAGATTTTTGTTTATTTGAAAATGAGAGTTACAGAGAGAAAGAGAGAGAGAGAGAGAGAGAGAGATCTTCCATTGCCTGGTTCATCTCCAGATGGCTGAAATGAACAGAGATGAACCAGAACCAGGCAGGAACCAAAAGTCTAGAGCTTCTACCAGGTCTCCCACATGGATATCAGGGGCCCAAACACTTGGGCCATCTTCTGCTACTGTTTCTAGGCCATTAGCAGGGAGCTGGATCAGACATGAAGCAGTTAGGTCACAAACCAGCATCCATATGAGATGTTGGCAAGACTTTACCCGCTATGGCACAGTGCCAGCCCCTTAAATTTAAGATTTTTTTAAAGAGTTTATTTATTTGGAAGGCAGAGTTACAAAGAGGCAGAAAGGCAGAGACAGTGGCAGAGAGAGAAAGAGAGGTCTTTCATCTGCTGGGTCACTTCCCAAATGGCCAAACCAGTTGTAGCTGGCCCAATTTGAAGCCAAGAACCCAGAGTTTCTTCTGGGTCTCCCATGTGGATGTGGGGGCCTAAGGACTTCAGCCATCTTCTACTGCTTTCCCAGGCACACCAGCAGGGAAGTGGATTGGAAATGAAGCAACCTGGACTCGAACTGGCACCCATATGGGATGCTAGCACTGAAGGCAGCTGCTTTACCCTTTATGCCACAGCACAAGCCCCTGAATTTAGATTTTTAAACAACTACCCTAGATGTTTATTGGAAGGAAATAACATTAAGATATATTTTAAATAACAAATGGCTTTGATGTTTAAGTCTGTATGTAAATCTTAAGTGTATATATTTATTTTATGTGTGTATATATGTATATATATATATGCATACACATAATTGATGGACTATTTTAACTGGCATGAAAATAATGTATTTTCTAGGAGCATATATTTTGAAGTTAGAAGCAAGTGAATTTTAGTCTCAGCCGTGGTATTTATAAATTGTCACCTTGGGCAAGTAATTTAATATCTTCTGTTTAAGTTTCTTTCTTCTTTTGTATTTTAATTGCAGTAATAATATTGGTATCACAGGAGTGTTTAACAATTAAGTTAGATAAAATATGTAGAAATACTTAGCATAATACTTGGCACACAGATAGAAGTTAAAATGGACTCTCATGACACACATTTTTTTTTTTTTTTTGACAGGCAGAGTTGACAGTGAGAGAGAGAGACAGGGAGAAATGTCTTCCGTTACCGTTGGTTCACCCTCCAATGGCTGCTGCGGCTGGCGCACCACACTGATCTGAAGCCAGAAGCCAGGTGCTTTTTCCTGGTCTCCCATGCAGGTGCAGGGCCCAAGCACTTGGGCCATCCTCCACTGCACTCCCAGGCCACGGCAGAGAGCTGGACTGCAAGAGGGGCAACTGGGACAAATCCGGTGCCCTGACCGGGACTAGAACCCAGTGTGCCAGTGCCACAGGTGGAGGATTAACCTATTGAGGCACGGTGCCAGCTAAAACACATTTTTTTAAATAAGATATTAACCAATAGGTTTAGTACAAGAAAATGCTTTGAAGGTTATGATGACCATTGAGCCTCAGGGCTCTGCAGTTACATTCACCTCTGACACATGTTCATCCCTCAAATCCCTTGGCATCTACAGGTGCCCAAGAGGATTAAAGTGACCATTCTTTGTCTAACCTCAATTCAAAAACAGGGGTTTTAGGAAAGGAATTATATCAAAATATCAAAGGATAAACAAGACCATTGTAATACTATGTGACACTGGGTTTTGATGGTTATATAGCATATGCTAAATAGATGTTCTAGAATATTCTTGTTTGCCATAGGCTGCTTTACCTTGCTTCAATACAAACTCAGTTGAAGTATAAGTGATGCAAAATAATGGTTAAATATAGATACAATCAAGAGGTAAGTGATCATATAAATAAGACTATTTGGAAACACTTAGTAGAATTACAAAGGAATGAGGGCTCCCATATGGGAAACAGTCCATACAGCAGTCTTATAGAATGACAATTGCTTTAAGTAGCATTCTGACCTCAGAATCAGCCTTTAAGGTATTCCAATCTGGATGGAAAGCCCAGGCGAGCATTTCAGGCATGGAAAGCCAAGATACTCTGCAAAAAAATGTCCTACATAAAGGACGCCTGTGATTGAGACCCCACTGGAAAGAATTGGCCACCAAAGAAGGATGTGCTTTTCTCTGAAGGGAGAGAAAAATTCCACTTTGCATATGGCCTTGTCAAGCTAATGGATTCAAAAAGCTTCCATAGCTGAGGCAGCTCATGTCAAGAGCCTTGGATGATCACTGATGTCATCCATAAGAGTGTTATTTATTAAATAAACAACAAGAGTCATTGTGCACTCAATTCCCATGCAAGATCTCTGTCCTCAAAGAGTGGTATCATGAGACTTAATCATAAAATTTTTCTCAGGAATCACTTCCTTTTAGTGTATTAAATGGAGGATATTATGATATCTCATAAGTTATAGTTATTTCTAAGGGCTTACAAAAGATGTATCATACTCGGAATCTCCTTTAAAGACAATTGAGTTTCAAATAGGAAAGAAAGGGGAGTAAGGAAGGGAAAAGAGGAAGGGAGGAATTTTAAAAAAGCACAAAATCACTTTCAAGAACCAATAACAAAGAAAAGCCCTTGTTTAGCCTACTGAGGAAAAATTCTCTTAGTTTTTTTTATTCCATTCCCTCTTTCTTTCTTTCTTTCTTTCTTTCTTTCTTTCTTTCTTTCTTTCTTTCTTTCTTTCTTTCTTTCTTTTTCCTTTTCTTTATCAGACTAAAGAGACAAAGGAGGAGGAAAGAGGGAGTGGGTGGGAGGGCCGACGGATGGGAATAATTACTATGCTCCTAATGTTGTATTTAAGATATACAAATAAAAAAACCGGTTAAATATTAGGAAAACTGACATGTTTTTCTCTTAAAATTTGAGAAACTTGGGCTAAGCCAATCAGAAACTGTCAACTTACCTCTAACTAGGGATTGTATCATCCGAAGACTGCCAGCTAATCTCTAACTAGAGACTTTCCATTTTAACCAGTAAATATTTTGATCTTCTTACTTTCAAAAATATCTTACATAGGTCTCCCTCTTATATCTATTCAATGAAGCCTATACCATTATTGGCTTGCTACTGCTCAAATAATAAGTCACTGAGTACTCAGACCAACTCTTTAAAATTAAAAAAAAAGAAGAAGAAAGGAAGGAAAAAAGAAAGGAAGGAAAGAAGGGAGGAAGGAAGAAAGTGAAGTAGGAAGGAAGGAAGAGGGGAAGGAAGGAAAGAAATATTGAAAGAAAGAAGTAATATAAAAATTAACAAGCTCTTTCTATCTGTTACTCTGAAAGGATAGAGAAAAACTGCAGCCAAGCTTATGATTGTGAGTATACAATTCCAAGAAGACAATATAGCTGTCAAATATGGTGCATAATAGTAATCAAAATAGAAAAATCAAATAATATGTAAAGCTTTGAATAATGTGCTATGTGCTTATACATGCATACATATGTATATACAATTTATTTTTTAAAAAATTTTCATGTATAACAGTTTACTTATGCTTTTCATAAATACAAAATTAGAAATATAGTGGTTCTCCACACCATACTCTCCCTACCATCCACACTTCCACCCCAATTCTTCCAGTCTCTCCTATTCCCATTCTTATTTTTTACTAAGATATATTTTCAATTAACTTTATACACAGATGATTAACACTATACTGAATAAACATTTCCACAAATTGTATGAAAAAAAAAAACTTGTTCCTCAAGAGTCAAGACAAGGGCTTTTCATTGCAAATTGAATTATTAATTTTGCTTCTATAGATTATCTTTTATGTGTCCTATGGGTTATCACAGATCGGGAGAACATATGGCATTCATGCTTTGGGGACTGCTTTATCTCACTAAGGATGATGTTGTCTAGTTTCAGCCACTTTGCTGCAAATTATGGGATTTCACTTTCTTAATCACTCTGTAGTATAACATGGTGTAGATATCCTATAATTTCTTTATCCAGTCTTCAGCTGACTGGCATTTGGATTGATTCCATATCTTGGCTATTGTGAATTGAGCTACAATAAACATGGGGTACAGATAACTCTTTCATATGTTGATTTCATTTTCCTTGAGTAAATTCACAGGAGTCAGATGGCTAGGTCCTATGGTAGGTCTATATTCAGATTTCTGAGGCACCTCCATTCTGTCTTCTATAGTTGCTGTACCAGTTTACATTCCCACCAACAGTGGATTAGGGTACCTTTTCCCACACATGCTCACCAGCACTCTTTGTTGATTTCTGTATGAAAGCCATTATAAGGGGTGGGGTGGGGGGAGGAAGTGAAACTTTATTGTGGTTTTGATATGCATTTCCCTGACAGCTAGTAATCCTGAGCTTCTTTTCATGTATCTGTTGGCCATTTGGATTTCCTCTTTGGAGAAATGCATGTTTAAATACTTTACCCATGTCTTAAATGGGTTGTTTGTTTTGTTGTTGATGAGTTTCTTGATCTCTTAAATATTTTGGTTATTAATCCATTATCAGTTGCATAGCTTGCAAATAATTTAGCCCATTCTGTCAGTTGCTTCTTTACTTTGCTGAGTGTTGAGTTTGCATTGCAGAAGCTTCTCAATATGAAGAAATCCCATTTGTCAATTTTAAGTTTTTTTGTCTGTGCTTCTAGGGTATTTTCCAATAAGCTTTTGCGTAAGCCAATGTCTTGCAGGGTTTTCCCAATGTTCTCTAATAATTTTATGGTGTGTCATAGATTTAGGTCTTTAAATCATTTTGACTGGATTTGTGTAAGGTGGAAAGGTAAGGGTCTTGCTTCATATTTCTGCATGTGGAGATATAATTGTCCCAACACCATTTAAGGGACTGTCCTTGTTCTAAGAATTGATTTTAATTTCTTTTTCAAAGATAAGTTGGTTGTATATGTGTGGGTTGATTTTGAGTGTTTCTATTCTGTTCCATTGGTCTGTCCATCTGTAGCAGTATCAGAGTGTTTTTATTATAATTGCCCTCTAGTATTTCTTTTCTTTTTTTTTTGACAGGCAGAGTGGACAGTGAGAAAGAGAGAGACAGAGAGAAAGGTCTTCCTTTGCCATTGGTTCACCCTCCAATGGCCGCTGCGGCCGGCACACCGCGCTGATCCGATGGCAGGAGCCAGGTGCTTTTCCTGGTCTCCCATGGGGTGCAGGGCCCAAGGACTTGGGCCATCCTCCACTGCACTCCCTGGCCACAGCAGAGAGCTGGCCTGGAAGAGGGGCAACCGGGACAGAATCCAGTGCCCCGAACGGGACTAGAACACGGTGTGCCGGCGCCGCAAGGCGGAGGATTAGCCTAGTGAGCCACGGCGCCGGCCTAGTATTTCTTGAAATATGCTTATATGATGCCTCTGGCTTTGTTTTTGTAGTATAATTTTGCTTTAGCTATTCATGGTCACTTATGTTTCCATATGAATTTTAGCATCTTTTTTTTTAATACCTGAGAAAAATATCCTTGGTATTTTGATTGATATTGCATTGAATCTGTAAATTGCTTTCAGTTGTATGGACATTTTGCTGATATTGATTTTTCCAATCCATGAATATGGAAGATTTTTCATTTTTTGTGTCTTCTTCTATTTCTTTCTTTAATATTTTCTAATTCCATCATAGAGATCTTTGACATCTTTGGTTAAATTTTTTCCAAGGTATTTGATTTTTCTTGTAGCTATTGTGAATGAAATTGATCTTAGAAGTTCTTTCTTGGCTGTGGTATTATCTGTGTATATGAAGGCTATTGAATTTTGTTTGTTGATTTTATATCCTGATACTTTACCAAACTCCTCTAAAACAGTTCCAATAGTCTCTTAATAGAGTCTTTCGGATTCTCTATAAATAGAATCATGCCATCTGCAAATAGGGATTGTTTGAATTCCTCCTTCTCAATTTGTAACTCTTTTATTTCTTTTTCTTGCCTAATGGCTCTGGCTAAAACTTCCAAGATTATATTGAATAGCAATGGTGAGAGTGGGCATTCTTGTTTGGTTCTGGATCTCAGTGGGAATGCTTCCACTTTTCCCTATTTAATAGGATGCTGGCCATGGGTTTGTCATAAATTGCCTTGATTTTATTGAGAAATGTTCCTTCTATACCCAATTTGCTTAGCGTTTTCATCATAAAAGAGCATTATATTTTATCAAATGCTTTCTCTGCATCTATAAATGTATGGGTTTTGTTCTTCCATTTGTTAATACTTAGAATCACATTGATTGATTTGCTAAATTCGAACCATCCCTGCACACCAAGGATAACTCCCATTTGGTCGGAGTAAATGACCTTATGATGTTTTGATGGATTCAATTGGCTAGTGTTTTATTGAGGATTTTTGCATCTATGTTCATCAGGGAAACTGGTCTGTAGTTCTTTTTCTCTGTTGTATTGTTTTCAGTTTTAAGAATTAAGGTGATTCTGGCTTCATAGAAGGAGCTTGGAGGATTCCATCCCTTTCAATTATTTTGCATATCTTGAGAAGCATTGGAGTTCGTTCTTTAAATGTCTGGTAGAATTCAACAGTAAATCCATCTAGTCCTGGGCTTTTCTTTCTGGGAGGTACTTTATTACTGATTCAATTTCTATCTTGGTTATTGGTCTGTTTAGATTTTCTATTTCTTCGTGGCTCAATTTAGGTAGATTGTACATGTCCATGAATCTATCCATTTCTTTTACAGATTTGTTGGCATACAGCTCTTTGTAGTGATTTCTGATGATTATTTTTATTTCCATGGTGTCTGTTGTCACATTTACCTTTTTATCTCTATTTTTATTCATTTGGTGTTCTCCTTCTTTATTTTTGGCTAGTTGACCCAATGGTGTGTCAATTTTGCTTATTGTTTCAAAAAAAATCAGCTTTTCGGCTGGCGCCATGGCTCACTTGGCTAATCCTCCATCTGCTGCACCGGCACCCCAGTTTCTAGTCCCTGTTGGGGCACTGGGTACTAGTCCCAGTTGCTCCTCTTCCAGTCCAGCTCTCTGCCGTGGCCCAGGAGGGCAGCAGAGGATGGCCCAAGTGATTGGGCCCCTACACCCACATGGGAGACCAGGAGGAAGCACCTGGCTCCTGGCTTCGGATGGTCATGGCACTGGCCGTGACAGCCATTGTGGAAGTGAACCAATGGAAGGAGGACCTTTCTCTCTGTCTCTGTCTCACTGTCTATAACTCTACCTGTCAAAAAAATCAGCTTTTCATTTCACTTATTTTTTAATTTTTTTTAGTTCAATTTTGGTGATTTATTCTCTAAGTTGAATTATTTTTTCTCCTTCTAGTTTTGGGTTTGATTTTCTGTTGGTTTTCTAGGTCCTTGAGATGCATTGATAGCTCATTTATTTGGTGTCTTTCTTGATATAGGCACCGATTGCTATAGACTTTCCTTTTAACACTACTTTTGCTATATACCATAAGTTTTGATATGTTATATTTTTGTTCTTTATTTGTTTCCAGAAATTTTTGACTTCTTTTCTGATTTCTTCATTGACTCACTCTTCATTCAGGAGCATGTTGTTCAGTCTCCATGTGATTGCATATGTTCTAGAGATTCCTGAATTGTTGATTTCCAGCTTCATTCCTGTGTGGTCAGAGAAGGTGCATGGTATGATTTCGATTTTTTGAATTTGCTGAGATTTGCTTTATGGCCTAGCATGTAGTCTATCCTAGAGAAGTTCCAAGCATTGGTGAGAAGAATGGGTATTCTGCATCTGTAGAATGAAAAGTTCTGTAGGTATCTGTTAAGTCCATTTGGTCTATTGTTTCCTTGCTGATTTTCTGTCTAGTTGATTTGGCCATTACTGAAAGTGTAGTATTGAAGTCCACCATTACTATTGTATTTGAGTCTATGTTTCCATTTAGATTTACTAGCATATCTTTTAAATAGACATGTGTCCTGAAATTAGGTGCATATATCTTTATTATAGTCACATCTTCCTGTTTAATTGATCCCTTAATCATTGTATACTGCCCTGTTTTTGTCTCTTCTAAGTTTTT
>NC_091440.1:54357303-54389595 GCF_964237555.1 Oryctolagus cuniculus | reverse complement strand
TCTACTGTACTCTAGAATAGAATGCAAATTTCACACCAAACCATTTCCTCATAATCTTTGCTAGGGTTTTTTAGAGACAGACATTTCTTAGCCATCTGTCTTTCCTTTTCCTTTCAGATCCACATTTAGTTTATGGGTATATCCTTTTGAACATCCACCTGAACAACTTCTTCTCATGCTAAATGAAGAAACTGGAGTCTGTAGTAACATTAATTCAGTTGCATTAATTATATTTAAATTGTTATGCATAATCCCATAATACCTTGTTAAAACATAAATGCAAATGCTATTGGCTAAGTCATCAATCCCAGGTAATTTATTTTTCTATGGAAAATTCTAGATTGATTGACTAGTGTTTTCTGTAGACAAAATACAGCCTTACTCATCCATTGAAGAAACATGGATAAACTCAGTCTCACTCATTTGTTAAACTGCCAAGCAATACTACATCATGGCACAGAGCTAGGCACTGACAAATGCTTGACCAATGATTTGTAGTTACTGTACAATGAGACGTCACACTAATGTAAATTTTTGTGTATAAATGTGGTATTGGCAGGTTTATGATGAATCTGGACATTTCCTTCTCTATAACATAGATACAGAATGTCTGTGCTAACCCATGCGATACCTACAGTGTAGGTCATATTAAAATGAAATGAGTTTTTATCACTTCCCTACTGAACTCGTTACTCCATTTAGGTAGATCAAATTGCTTATCTTGACAGAGATTGATTACCAATTAACTGTAGAATAAGCCAACAAAAATGAGGGTTAGGAAATGCCTTGAAGTTTACTGAGACATCTTTATTAAATACAGAGGTGTGTGGAATAAATATTCCCAAGAAAATTGTTTTTCAAAACATGAGGAGGTAATGATTATCGGAGAAAAGAGGAAATCAAATAGCTCTGTAGTGAAACTAAAGGTGACCTTGTAAATAGCTTCCATAAACCACTTTGTAAAGCTCAGATTCGCTTATGTTCTTTACATGTGGCATGATATGTGACATGGAATTACAGTAAGGCAAATGGAACTATGTGGACAACCATCCTTCAAATATTAAATGCCATTTTCTCCTGACTTTCAGGATATGGAATTGCTGCCCAGTGCCACTGTCTGTATGTTTCTGGGTCAGGTGGCAAACTGGGATTGAGACCATCAACTTCCACAGCACACCGAACTTTATTATATCTGTCATAGTCCTCAGATAATAAATATTTCCCTATCTAGTTCTAATAAAGTTAGTGAAGAGTATTATGATTAAATGTTTCCAAGACTTAATTTGTTTTAAGTTTTCACACTTGTCACTTAGTTGATGGCTTCTGAAATGGCAGCTTCAGGACTGATTCTCCAAATCCCAAGAGAAAGTTAGTGCAACATCTGCAGTCTAAATGATTTTGACTGCACCATGTCCATGCCCTTTACAAAATTATTGTCTGATGTGTTGCTATTTGGTTTTTTATCAAACAAGTACTTCTGTTTTCTGGAACCTCAAAATTGCATTGAGTTTCTTGGACTTAAAATAATTTAATACATTGAAATTCTGCATTTGTTCCAAATTCTACATAGTCTGCAACTTTTTTTTCAGGTCTTGGAAAATTTAGAACAGAAGCGCAGAGTATCCACATCCAAGATAACTCTGAAAATCTGGATGTATATGAAGTAAATGTTGGAAAATACCTACCTATGAAGAGCTGATGATAATGCCTGAGAAAAGACTTTTCTCTTCTACTTGCCTGATGGATGCAAATCAAGTTCCTTGACCTTAGAGGGGTGATCATAAAATGTAATCAAAGTTTCCAGATCGAAAGGTGCTCTAAATGGTTCAGTAGGCAGCTGCATCAATGCTATAAAGCATCATGACTGCTAACATAGGTCATGTTTCAGGAAAACAAGATGAAAACCTTTTGCTTTTAAAATAAATTTGGTCAAGTCCCAGAAATAGAATGACAGCTGTATTTACATGGCCTACAACCTCAAGAAACTCCAAGCAATTTGCAGATATTTTAATATAATCAATCTTCAGAGTATTCCTGTTACATATGTTTAAAAACTGTTTGCAAGTAACATCATACCACTTTTCAAAATGAAAAGTCTAAAGTGTTAGCCTATCCACTGACTTATCTCAATAGTGAAAACCAAATATTAGTTTAAATTTTGAAGTATTATTTTACTTCTTCCTTACAGAAAATTCAGATTATTTTGAGTACTGAGGAAAAGTTTCTTTAAATTTACTATGGAACAAAAGGAACAATCCACAATGTGAAAATCAATTACTAGCACACTTGAAGAGTGTATAAACTCCAAATTACCAATTGCCTAAAAGATTCCAACAGTGTGGCTGTCAACTCTCTTGATGGTTTAAAAGTGTATTCATTAGAATATGATACCATTATTTTGAAATTTCTGTGAATGATTCTATACAGTTAAAATGTATGTGTGTATATGTATGTGCACTATTTGAAAAGAGAGGTTTTATTAAATGCACTTACTGTATATTGCTTAAAAACCACCTTCCTTCTATCTTCCCCCAAAATGGAAAGCAGTATGTCATAAAGAGGCTACATTACATGTTATATTTTAAAGTGTTTTTCAGGGTTTACTAGGAAGCAACAAGGGAATTCTCAGTGGAAATATTTTACTTCATCAAATTTGCAGCAGTTAGGCTACTACTACATTTTGTTGATCTCAATCAGACAAATGTGCAGTAACTCCTGTTGCTGGTCTCTTGTCTAACGTCAAATTAAGCCAAGAAACCAAAGATTTTTTTTTTTTTATTTTGAGTACCACAACATGCCAGGAAATATACTATAACTTAAAGACACAAATGAATAAGCAAGTGGGGGAGTGTTCTCAAGGAAAATATACAAAAAAATCTAATAAATTACAATGCAGTTTTAAGTACTATAAGGAGAAAAATAGATAAAAATGTTATGTGATGTGTATTCCCTTTTTACCCCCCTCCCCAATCTTATATTGAACCCCTAACCTTCTGTTTGTTTTTATTTGGAGATAGAGCATTTAAGGATGTAATTAGGTTAAAAAAATCTTGAAAGAGAGGCCTCACCAGAAACCAACCCTGACAACACATTGATCTTTTGTATCCTAAGTTTCAGAATGGAAGGAAACAATTTTTTGATGCTTAAGAAGTGCTGTCTGTGGTAGTCAGTTATGGCAACTCAAACAGCCTAAGAAACATAGATAAAAATTTATGAAGATATAGGATGAATAATAAACTCTATCTGTAAATTTGATACAAAGCTGCAGAGAGGGGGCCAGCTTTGTGGCACAGGAGGTTAAAACACTGTTTTTGGGCCCAGCGCTGTGTTGTAGTAGGTTGTCCTCTGCCTGCAGCCAGCAAGCTATATGGGCGCGATTTCTAGTCCTGGCTGCTCCTCTTCCAATCCAGCTCTCTGCTAAGGCCTGGGAAAGCAGTAGAAGATGGCCCAAGCACCTGGGCCTCTGCACCCAGGTGGGAGACCTGGAAGAAGAGCCTGGCTCCTGCCTTCAGATCAGCTCAGCTTCGGCTGTTGCAGACATTTAGAGAGTGAACCAGTGTACAGAAGACCTTTCTCTCTGTTTCTCCTTCTGTCTGTAACTCTACCTCTCAAATAAATAAATAAATGTTAAAAAACCACTGTTTTCAATGCTTGCATCCTATAGCAGAGTTCCAGTTCAAATCCTGGCTATACCATTTCTGATCCAGAATTCCTGCCAATGCACCTGGGAAGGCAGTGGAAAATGGTCCAAGTACTTAAGTCACTGCCATCCATGTGGGAGATTTGGATGGAATTCCAGCAAGTGAAAGATCTACATCTCTCTCTCCTTTTCTCTCTCTGCCACTCCATCTTTCAAATAAATAAATAAAATGTTAAAAAAAAAAATGTGGAGGGGCTAAGCACTTGAATTATGTCTTTAAATATAATTTAAGAAGTCTACTTTGAACAATACATTCTCGCAGAAGCTTTTGCCTGTTTCCCTGAAAAGAAGTAATTACCCTAATTTCTAACAAATGACATGGCCTGTCCTTTCTTATCTTGCTCTGATTTAACTTCACACACTACCGCATATTATACTGTCAATGTTCTTTAAGCCCAAACTCTTCATCTGAATCCAAATATTCCTATTTGTTTAAGTTCAAGTAATGGTCTCCTCTTTCCTGCTCTTCCAGTGAAACATTGCCATTGGAATCTTCTCTCCATTCTGCAAAATCAGACTTTGAGCTATCTTTGCATCAATAGTGCTACTACTAGTAATAGTAAGTGTGTATGTCAGTGCATTGTATATTCATTCACAGCATTGTTTTTATTACCTGAAGCAATGGAATCATGCAAATGTCTTTGATCAGACTTCAAAAAAAAAATTTCAGGTTCAAAGACTCTCAGTGACTTACCAAAGTTATTCATTTATTATATTTTGTAACTGGGAGACTAAAAAATCAGTTCTGAACTTCAAATAAATTTTCTGATATAGAATACTCACTCATTTTTTGGGAGATAATGGCCAGTGCCTTATTTTTCTTACATCTACAAACTCAATTTAGTATCACTAGCTGTCAGTTAGTGTTTTTGGATGGAAGCCAGTGTTGGCTGAGATCATTTAACACATTCCTTTTCTCTGGGTACAAGTCTGGTTTGCAAATGGCAACATGAAGCCCATTTATGATTAATACCTGGACTTTTGATGGAATACCTTGAAGAAGTATTTGTTCTCTTCCTCTGAACTTGAGCCAAACTAGAAAAAATGTGAACTACAGCATCCATCTCAGTCCTATGTAAGGAAGCTCACACAGGAATCCCAAGTCTGTTGGAAGAATAGAGAAACTGAGTCTTACAGACACCATTTGATTAGTAAGTACCTTTCGATCTGATACCTCTCTACCACATGGACTGGTTTTATTCATATGAATCAATAGCCCCTTTCTTGATTAAGCCAGTTTGGGTGGCATCTGTATTCATTACAAGCTAGAAATTTGACTGTTTCTTTTTTAAAAGAGCTATTTAAAAGAAAACTTCAGACAAGGATATATTAATGTAGGAATGTTTATTTGCATTATGAGCCTCTTTATGGACAAGTTAGAACATAACCATAGAGTTAGCTTATCAAGGCTGGGCCAGGAAAACAGCTTATTTCAGGAGGCAGACATTAAGTGAAGTGTGGACACATGGAAAAGAAATATAGACTTGAATGTAAGATAGCACGATCACAATAGGAATATTTTAATAACAAAGACAAAATGAGGAGGAAAAATGGCTAAAACAGTAGGATGAGTAGGTCGATAGGAAGCTCAGTGAATGAGAAAACTAGTAGCCGATAGTGTAGCCTACCAACGTCCAAAGCCAGCTGGCCTATTTGCTGAGATATGTGGCTCCTAGGAAAGCAGTTTCAACCTCACAGGAGTACTGGGACATCTAGAGTTCACTTTGGATGGGAGATGGAGCAAATTAGAGACAACCATAGCGGTGGCTATGGAGCAGACTTCTCAGACTTCTCTGCTCAAGCTTCAAATTAAAGGAAGTATAGAGTAATTCTGAATGCTTGCAGTCATATAGCTCCAGACTCCAAGGAAAATCGCCACTGACAGTAAAATATCATATTATTCTATTTATTCTAAGCGGCTAGTAAAATGCTAGGTACAACAGTGACAAAATTTTATTGACAAAATAAATAAATATTGAGTGAATAGAGGACTCTATCAAAGATTTTTATTTATTCATTTTTATTATTTTTTGACAGGCAGAGTGGGCAGTGAGAGAGAGAGAGAGAGAGACAGAGAGAAAGGTCTTCCTTTTCCGTTGGTTCACAACCAAAAATGGCCACTACGGCCAGCGTACACTGCGTCTGGCGCACAGCGCTAATCCAAAGCCAGGAGCCAGGTACTTCTCCTGGTCTCCCATGTGGGTGCAGGGCCCAATGACTTGGGCCATCCTACACTGCACTCCCAGGCCACAGCAGAGAGCTGGACAGGAAAAGGAGCGACCAGGACAGAATCCAGCGCCCCGACTGGGACTAGAACCTGGGGTGCCGGCGCCGCAGGCAGAGGATTAGCCTAGTGAGCCATAGCACCAGCCCTATCTAAGATTTTTAGAGCCTTTAAAAAAAAATCGAACGTCTAATCAGGTTCACAAGAAGAGAAATTATCAACTAGCCTAATTATCCTAAAATTTAAAGCCCATAAAAGAGATTAGATGATAGAAAGAGGAGTGGCAAGAATGGCCATCTATGAGGAATCATGAAAGCTTTAAAATATAGACTTGGCTAAGTTTTCAACAAAGTACCTTACATGCATGCAATAACTGCCTCATATTATAGGATGACTACACTCATTTACAAGATTGGCTTGCCAGTCTAGTTTGAACTCTTGGGGAATTTAAAAGTACCAACCAGTTGGGAATGGTCAGAGAAAAGCTGAAATACAAATGGCATAGTTTATAATCCTTACTTAAGTCATAGATAGGTAAAATGCAGAAAAACGTAAAAGATTCTCATTGAGGGAGCACAATGACCTAAAACCACTTGGTTTTGTTTATTTGTTTGTATTTTTTTTCACATAATAAATTAAGGAGAATATCTAACTTACCTATGAAAACAAGCTGTTTTCAAGAACTTTATTTGGGCCATTTTCATACACACATAATAATATGCTAATTTTAAATGAGTCTCAGCTTTTCACTTAAACATGCCAGCATGAAGTCTACTTGGCAATACTTTCCTGGATGTTTTGCCAATTACTGTATGTACTTGAAAACAACAAAACTGCTTTCTATAAAAAGCATCATATAATTCAGACTTTTCAATGATCCAGAAGGGGTTCTACCTCAATTACTTCGAATGCGTAAAATTTTACTATATTCTTTCCACATCAATTTTGAGCCTTACTGTCATCTCAGGAAAGAATTTGGAAAACATTAAATAGGAGCTGCTGAATGTTGTGAAGAGTTTTTCCGTTGCCTTGCAGTACTATTGCTTGGCAAATCCAAATGATTCCACCTGCATATGCTATTCTGATATGTTCCTTCTTAGCTATAGATCCTTTGATATCTCTGCTATAGGTTAACATGGCTTTCTTTTGGCATCAAAGCTACCCATTTATTAAACACTAGCAACGCATTACAAACATAAGGATAGTGACTCATTTGAAAGTCCTATACAGTAAGAGTTATTTTTATTCTCATCTTACAAAGAAAGAAGCTGAAACACAGAAGGATTAAATAACCTTTAGTTATTGCTTTTAGTGCCACTATAAATCAGTAGGAGAGTTAGGATTGAAACCCAAGCCTATATGACTCCCAATAATTTGACAACCCTTGCTCTCGGGCCTTATATGTGTAAACTACCCCTTCATCAATACTCAGCATTACTATTAAGACAACTTTTCCCTTTGTAACCAATTCCAACATTGCCATGTAACCAGCTGCAATGAATCTGGAATTTTTCTAATAGAGAAATACTACTTAGGGAAAATCTCCACATACTTCTGGGAAGTTTCTACATTTGAAAAAATGTATGTACCTTACAGTAATCCAAATGATCTATTTTCCTTTGTTTAGTATGTCTCTTCTAAGCTTGATTACACTTTGCATAGACTTGAAGAAATCAGTTTAAATATAAGCTATTTAGCACTCAAAAATGGTAAATTTTTTTCAAGATATGGTCTAGGATATTGCCCATGAATGAATACATCACACCAAAATACTGTTGCATTTTCCTAGAAAAAAATCAAATAACAGTTTCACAATAAATAAAATAATCAGTATTATGTTCTTCTCCAAATGTTCCTCTCCAAATGTTAGATGATGACTCTCTGATG
Source organism: Oryctolagus cuniculus (assembly GCF_964237555.1). Taxonomy (NCBI): domain Eukaryota; kingdom Metazoa; phylum Chordata; class Mammalia; order Lagomorpha; family Leporidae; genus Oryctolagus; species Oryctolagus cuniculus. Next base: position 54,381,784 of record NC_091440.1, on the reverse strand, counting down.
TGAAAGTGGTGGCAGCCAGAAGAGAACTTAAAGAAGCAGAGGTGGCATAGGAACTGGCGATTCAGAAGGCTCCTAAACGTATGTAATATAAATGGAAGCTTTAGAACTTCAATGTAAAAACTCATTTCTGAATGTTTAAATAAGAATATCAGAAAAAATACTTCAAAACACACTTCAAGTAAGAAATAAAATTTATCACGTCCTAGAGAGCAAACAAATTTTATATTCTACCAAGAATCATTGTATTTGATCTGTTAACGATAACTTTTGTTTTGTTTCCAATAAATTCTTAATCCATAAGATTTTTCCTTTTCAATTTTATATTTGTTTATGGATTATTTTATTCATGGATGGATGTAAAACCTATTAGACACTGGTAAGCTTCACTATTGATCTGTTAAAGACAAAAAAAGGCACTGATGCAATACAAGCAACTGTTTTCTCAAGCCGGAATTGATAGAGAGCGTCCCCTGTATAAAAATGAAATGCATTTCTGTGGATGCACTGACGCTTCACCATCTGTCCAACTTCTTAGATTTACTCTCCCAGATAACTTCATATTTCACCCTGCAGTCCCTAAAGAAACATCACTATAAATAGGGCCACATGGAAAAATGCACTTCAATAACATTTGAAGGTCTTGCATTTAGCTGCAAGGCCCTCTAACCTAAATGACTGATGTGCCTAGAGAGAGGTTCCATTTGAAGTTATGGAAATGGGGTGGAGCAAATGCAAGGGATGGGATGTATAAAAAACAACATGATGGCAGCAAAAGACACAGGGATTTACAGATAAAGCCAAAAGATGCTGGCAGCCATCTATCAGTCTGCCTTGATGAAATAGGTATTGGAAATTAACTTGGGAACCCTATGAATTACATTCAATCCATGCTCTGGGCTAAGCACTTGTCAATTTCAGCTGCTATTGCAACCTATTACTTACAGACTACATGGCTGGCAAGTTAATAGCACTGGGTAGTGTTAAAGAAAATAGGAGAATGAACTGAATGTAGCTAGGCAGCTTGTCACTGGCAGAGCACGCCTTTCTGAAGTCCAGAGTGAACACTCAAAACCCCAACCATTCACTTGTTCCTAGGTGAGCACTTAACCTTACACATCATCATTTTGTCTATGAAGAAGTGTCCTCCTGGAAGATTAGTCACCAGTCAGCTAGATACTTGGGAGCTTTTGCTAGTGTTTTCAAGTCCTGCAAAAAGTTTGGAATTTAAGTGATTTTGAGTTGTCTGTCAACGCTTTCAGTTGACACAGTTGTATTCTGTCCGAAGTCAGGCAGATGCCATAACTGACCATTTGGTTTTACTTTCAAATATGACCGGTTCTGGCAATTTATGTTATTTTTATGCTAATCATAAGTTGACTCCCTATGGTTAATCGCAAACATGAAATTCTCATACTTAACAGATAATTAAAGGTAGCTTTGGTTTATACTACAAGACGCCTATCTCTTTACTTCCAACAGTCTCTCTATCTGAGTGTCTTCAATCTTATAAACACTAAGACAATGCATCAGTACAATAAAACATTTCTTTAGGATGAGCTCCTCCAGTGCCCCTGAACTATATTGTATTCTTCAACTGATAAGCTTGTCTAACATTGAAATATTTTAATAAGCAAGCACATTCAGAGTAAATGTCAGCCAGAGTGATCTTCTGACTAACAGATGCTAGTGGGTATAGAGGAGGGGGGGTGCATAAAAGCACTGAAAAATCAAGCAAGGCCAAATTAGAACAAATGTTTGTCAAGTAAAAAGGGCAGCTCTTCATCTGATGGAAGGGATTTAATTAGAAAAGTCACAGAGAGAAGCTGTCTCAAAAGTACCGGTCCCACTCTCTTCAGATAAGCTAATGAACCTCATTGAACTTTGCAGAGAAATGCTGAACCAATAACACAAAGAAGAAAGCATTCACAAAGTGTGCTGCTGTGCCTCTTACATTTAAGAGGGTCAATTGCTTATGCCACTCCAGGTCATAATAGAGAAGTGCTGAGGCAATTTACCTTCCGATTCTCCATTCTCCTTCTGAGTAGCCAATTGGGGAAATGGATCACAAGGAAATAGGATTTAAATATGTCCCCTTCCTATAATAATAAGATGAATGCTATTGTTAAGCAGTAAATTATAAGACGTAAATCACGTGTTTTATATACCAAATCACTTATAAAATATATGATCCATACAGATTGTAGTTTAATTCTGTTTCAGGTAATATTGTCATCAGTAGCCACTGTAAAAAAATTTTTAGCATTAGTCAAGGGTATTTTGAATGTATAAAAGAATACACTAAGCACAATTTTGTAACAATTATTGTGTAAAGAAGACACATAGGAAGCTGAATGTGGAAAAATAAAAGTCATTTACAAATCACACTGAGAAAGACGGTTGTAAACTCCTCTGATTGTTTAATGCTTCAGTGCTTTTGTCAGTCTTATTTTCCATACTGGTTCGTCTTTTGCAGAGAATTCATGTCTGGCACTGAACTCCTTGACTGAGTAATAAAGCACATTTGGAATAGAGAAACATGTGAAATTAAATGGCAAAGTGCTTATCACAGAGCTTTTTGGATACGGATTTTCTACCAAATCCCTGTTAGAAAGTTTCTTTTCTTATCTGACATAAGCAAGTGCAGGTGCCATGAATTAAATATGTTAATCAAAGCTTCCCCTAATCCACTTGACATCTCAAGGTAGAAATCTAGAAGAAAAGACTTAGTTGTAATAGGTTACAAACAAAAATCTTGACAATAACAGACACTTTTGTCATTTTTCAAAGTACACAAAATACACAGACATACACATATACACACACACACACACACACCTAAAAATATAGTCAGAAAGAAATTGAATTTATTAACTCCATATTATCTGTTATGGAGAATAAATTTCATTTTATAAAATTATAAAATTTTCTCATTATAGATCAGAACATATACAATATTTAAACATACACACTATTATTTTGCCTCTGGTGGGGAAGTGGGTATTAGAAGAGCAGATTGCTATTATATTTCATAATATTTTTTGTTTTCTTTTTTTTAACTTTTATTTAATGAATATAAATTTCCAAAGCACAGCTTATGGATTACAATGGCTTCCCCCCAATAACTTCCCTCCCACCCACAACCCTCCCCTCTCCCGCTCCCTCTCCCCTTCCATTCACATCAAGATTCAATTCTCTTTATATACAGAAGATCAGTTTAGTATATATTAAGTAAAAATTTCAACAGTTTGCACCCACATAGAAACACAAAGTGAAAAATATTGTTTAAGAACTAGTTACAGCATTAATTCACAATATACAGCACATTAAGGACAGAGATCCTACATGAGGAGTAAGTGCACAGTGACTCCTGTTGTTGACTTAACAATTTGACACTCTTCTTTATGGCATTAGTAATAACCCTAGGCACTTGTCATGAGTTGCCAAGGCTATGGAAGCCTTTTGAGTTCACCAACTCTGATCATATTTAGACAAGGTCGTAGTCAAAGTGGAAGTTCTCTCCTCCCTTCAGAGAAAGGTACCTCCTTCTTTGATGACCTATTCTTTCCACTGGGATCTCACTCACGGAGCTCTTTCATTTAGGTCATTTTTTTTCCCCAGAGTGTATTGACTTTCCATGCCTGAAATACTCTCATGGGCTTTTCAGCCAGATCCGAATGCCTTCAGGGCTGATTCTGAGGCCAGAGTGCTGTTTAGGACATCTGCCATTCTATGAGTCTGCTGTGTATCATACATCCTATGTTGGATTGTTCTCCCCTTTTTTATTCTATTGGTTAGTATTTTCAGACACAAGTGTTGTTTATGTGATCCCTTTGGTTCTTAGTCCTATCATTATGATCAATTGTGAACAGAAATTGATCACTTGGATTAGTGAGATGGCATTGGTACATGCCACCATGATGGGATTGAATTGGAATCCCATGGCAAGTTTCTAACTCTACCATTTGGGGCAAGTCTGATTGAGCATGTCCCAAATTGTACATCTCTTCCCTCTCTTATTCTCACTCTTATATTTAACAGGGATCACTTTTCAGTTAAGTTTCAACACTTAAGAATAACTGTGTATTAATTACAGAATTCAACGAATAGTATTAAGTAGAACAAACGAAAAAATACTAGGAGGGATAAAGTATTAAGTTGTTCATCAACAGTCAGGGCTATGGCTGATCAAGTCATTGTATCTCATAGTGTCCATTTCACTTCAACAGGTTTCCTTTTTGGTGCTCAGTTAGTTGTCCCTCATCAGCGAGAACATATATTTGTCCCTTTGAGACTGGCTAGTTTCACTCAGCATAATGTTTTCCAGATTCCTCCATTTTGTTGCAAATTACTGGATTTCATTGTTTTTTACTGCTGTATAGTATTCTGTAGAGTACATATCCATTAATTTTTTTTTATCCACTCTACTGTTGATGGGTATTTAGGTTGATTCCAGGTCGTAGCTGTAGTGAATTGAGCTGCAGTAAACATTAGGGTGCAGACTGCTTTTTTGTTTGCCAATTTCATTTCCTTTAGGTAAATTCCAAGGAGTGGGATGGCTGGGTCGAACGGTAGGGTTATATTAGGGTTTCTGAGGAATCTCCAGACTGACTTCCATAGTGGCTTGACCAGTTTGCATTCCCACCAACAGTGGGCTAGTGTCCCTTTTTCCCCACATCCTCACCAGCATTTGTTGTTGGTAGATTTCTGAATGTGAGCCATTCTAACCAGGGTGAGGTGAAACCTCATTGTGGTTTTGATTTGCATTTCCCTGATTGCTAGTGATCTTGAACATTTTTTCATGTGCCTGTTGGCCATTTGGATTTCCTCTTTTGAAAAATGTCTGTTGAGGTCCTTTGCCCATCTCTTTAGTGGGTTGTTTGTTTTGTTGTTGTGGAATTTCTTGATTTCTTTGTAGATTCTGGTTATTAATCCTTTATCTGTAGGATAGTTTGCAAATATTTTTTCCCATTCTGTCGGTTGTCTCTTCACTCTCCTGACTGTTTCTTTTGCATTACAGAAACTTCTCAATTTGATGCAATCCCAGTAGTTAATTTTGGCTTTGACTACCTGTGCCTCCCGGGTCTTTACCAGGAAGTCTTTTCCAGTGCCAATATCTTGCAGGGTTTCTCCAATGTTCTCTTATAATTTGATGGAGTCGGGTCGTAGATGTAGGTCTTTAATCTATGCTGAGTGGATTTTTGTGTAAGGTGTAAGGTAGGGGTCTTGCTTCAAGCTTCTGCATGTGGAAATCTAGTTTTTCCAGCACCATTTATTGAATAGACTGTGCTTGCTCCAGGAAATGGTTTTAGATCCTTGATCAAATATAAGTTGGCTGTAGATGTTTGGGTTGATTTCTGGTGTTTCAATTCTGTTCCATTGGTCTATCCATCTGTTTCTGTACCAGTACCATGCTGTTTTGATTACAACTGCCCTGTAGTATCCTGAAATCTGGTTTTGTGATGCCTCTGGCTTTGTTTTTGTTGTACAAAATTGCTTTAGCTATTCGAGGTCTTCTGCATCTTCATATGAATTTCAGCCTCAGTTCTTCTAGATCTGAGAAGAATGTCTTTGGTATCTTGATTGGAATTGCATTGAATCTATAAATTGCTTTTGGGAGAATGGACATTTTGATGATGTTGATTCTTCCAATCTATGAGCATGGAAGATTTTTCCATTTTTTGGTATCCTCTTCTAGTTCTTTCTTTAAGATTTTGTAATTCTCATTGTAGAGATCTTTAACGTCCTTGGTTAGGTTTATTCCAAGGTATTTGATTGTTTTTGTAGCTACTGTGAATGGGATTGATCTTAGCAGTTCTTTCTCAGCCATGGCATTTCCTGTGTATACAAAGTCTGTTGATTTTTGAGCATTGATTTTATATCCTGCTACTTTGCCAAACTCTTCTATGAATTCCAATAGTCTCTTAGTAGAGTTCTTTGGATTCCCTAAATAAAGAATCATATTATCTGCAAAGAGGGATAGTTTGGCTTCTTCCTTCCCAATTTGTATCCCTTTAATTTCTTTTCTTGCCTGATGGCTCTGGCTAAAACTTCCAGAACTTTGTTGAATAGCAGTGGTGAGAGTAGGCATCCCTGTCTGGTGCCAGATCTCAGTGGAAATGCTTCCAACTTTCCCCATTCAATAGGATGCTGGGCATGGGTTTTTCATAAATTGCTTTGATTGTATTGAGGAATGTTCCTTCTATACACAATGTGCTTAGAGTTTTCATCTTGAAAGGGTGTTGAATTTTATCGAATGCTTTCTCTGCATCTATTGAGATAATCATATGGTTTTTCTTCTGCAGTCTGTTAATGTGGTGTATCACATTGATTGATTTGCGAATGTTGAACCATCCCTGCATACCAGGGATAAATCCCACTTGGTCTGGGTGGATGATTTTTCTGATGTGTTGTTGTATTCTATTGGCAAGAATTTTATTGAGGATTTTTTGTCTATGTTCATCAAAGATATTGGTCGGTCATTTTCTTTCGATGCTGCATTTTTCTCTGCCTTAGGGATTAAATTGATGCTGGCTTAATAGAAAGAATTTGGGAGGATTCCATCTTTTTCATTTGTTCTGAATAGTTTGAAAAGAAATGGGATTAGTTCTTCTTTAAATGTCTGGTAGAATTCAGCAGTGAATCCATCTGGTCCTGGGCTTTTCTTTGTTGGGAGGGCCTTTATTACTGTTTCAATTTCTGTTTCAGTTATGGGTCTGTTTAGGTTTTCGATGTCTTCCTGGTTCAATTTAGGCAGGTTGCATGTGTCCAGATATCTATCCATTTCTGATAGGTTTCCCTGTTTGCTGGCATACAACTCTTTGTTGTAATTTCTGATGAATCTTTTTATTTCTGTGGTGTCTGTTGTTACGTTTCCTTTTTCATCTCTGATTTTATTGATTTGGGTCATTTCTTTTTTTAGTTAGTTGTGCCAATGGTGTGAAAATTTTTTGCATTTTTTCAAAAAAGCCAGCTCTTCGCTTGGCTGATTTTTTGTATTTTTTTTTTTTTTGATTCAATCCTGTTGATTTCTTCTCTGATTATAATTATTTCTCTTCTCCTACTAGATTTGGGTTTGGTTTGCTGCAGTTTTTCTAGATCCTTGAGATGTGTTGAAAGCTCATTTATTTTTTGTTTTCCAATTTCTTGATGTAGGCACCTATTGCTATAAACTTGCCTCTCAACACTGCTTTTGCTGTAACCCATAAGTTTTGATATGTTGTGTTATTATCCTCATTTACTTCCAGAAAGTTTTTGATTTCAATTTTGATTTCTTCTATGGCCCAGTGTTCATTCAGGAGCATGTTATTCAGTCTCCATGTGTTTGTATACTCTCTAAGGATTCCTGAGTTTCAATTTTCCACCTTCATTCCGCTGTGGTCTGAGAAGCTGAATGGTATGATTCTAATTCTTTTAAATTTGCTGAGAATTGCTTTATGGCCTAGTATGTGGTCAATCCTAGAGAAGGTTCCATGCACTGCCGAGAAGAATGTAAAATCTTTAGATGTAGAATTGAAAGTTCTGTAGATATCTGTTAGATTCATTTGGACAATAGTGTCGATTAAATCTGCTGTTTCCTTGTTGATCTTCTTTCTGGTTGATCTGTCTATTTCTGAGAGTGGAGTATTGAAATCCCCCAGTACTATTGTATTGGAATCTAAGTCTCCCTTTAAGTCCCTTAAGATACCTTTTAAATAAACCGGTGCCCTGTAATTAGGTGCATATACATTTATAATAGTTACATCTTCCTGTTGAATTGAACCCTTAATCATTATATAGTGTCCCTCTTGGTCTCTCTTAACAGTTTTTGTGTTAAAGTTTATTTTGTCCGATATTAATATAGCTACACCTGTTTTTGTTTTTCATTTCTGTTGGCATGGAATATCTTTTTCCAGCCTTTCACTTTCAGTCTGCATGCATCTTTGTTGGAAAGATGTGTTTCTTGTAGGCAGCAAATAGATGGGTTTTGTTCCTTAATCCATTCAGCCAGTCTGTGTCTTTTAACTGGAGAATTAAGTCCATTAACATTCAATGTGACCATTGAAAGGAGTGACTTTGCCGTGCCATTTTCCCAAAGATATTTTCTAGTATATGCTTTGAGCTTCCTATGATCTTTTGCTGGTAGGTTTTCTTTCTTTACCTTCTTTCATAGTGATGAACGTGTTTCTGTGTTTCTGTGTGTAACACATCTTTAAGCATCTTTTGCAGGGCTGGACGAGTGGCCACAAAGTCTTTCAATTTCTGTTTGTTGTGAAAGGTCTTTATTTCACCTTCATTCACAAATGAGAGCTTTGCTGGATATAATATTCTGGGCTGGCAGTTTTTCTCTCTTAGTACCTGGGCTATATCTCGCCATTCCCTCCTAGCCTATAAGGTTTCTGATGAGAAGTCAGCTGTGAGTCTAATTGGAGATCCTTTGAGAGTAATCTGACGTTTCTTGCACATTTTAGGATCTTTTCTTTATGTTTCACTGTGGTGAGTTTAATTACAATGAGTCGTGGTGAGGATCTCTTTTGGTCATGTTTACTAGGGTTTCTATGAGCTTCCTGTACTAGGATGTCTCTGTCCTTCTCCAGACCTGGGAAATTTTCTGCTAGTATCTCACTAAAAAGGCCTTATAATCCCTTCTCCCTCTCCATGCCTTCAGGAACTCCTAGAACCCGAATATTAGGTTTTTTAATAGTATCCTGTAGATTCCCGACAATATTTTTTAGATTTCTAATTTCCTCTTCTTTTCTTTGGTTTGACTGTATATTTTCCTGTTCTCTGTCCTCTAAGTCCGATATTCTCTCTCTGCTTCACTCATTCTGTTTTTAAGGCTCTCTAATGTGTATGTCATTTGATGTATTGAATTCTTCATTTCATTATGATTTCTCCTCACTATCACAGTTTCATGTTCTACTAGTTGCTTCATTTCATTTTTATTTCTCCTTAATATTTCATTTTCGCAAGAGAGATTTTCTATCCTGTCCATTAAGGATTTCTGTAGTTCAAGAATTTGTTTTTGAGAACTTCTTAATGTTCTTATTAATTTTTTGAGATTTGCTTCTTGCATTTCTTTTATCTGCTCATCTTCATAATCTTGAATTGGGGTGTCTTTTTCATTTGGGGGCATCATACTGTCTTCCTTGTTCTTGTTACCTCAGTTTCTGCATTTGTTGTTTGGCATTGTGGAGATATTCTTTGGTTTCTTCAGTGTGGTGTTTTTTCTCATTATACTATGACCCTAGTTTAAGTGGACTGTCTACTTTTGATGGATCCTTAGAGGCTGTGATTGGTGTGGCCAGAGAGCTCTGTTTGGTTCTTCAGGGTTAAGGGTGTGCCAAAGGTGACTCACCAAGGTTGTTCTCTCTCTCACCCTCTCTCTCTCTCTTTTTTTTCACTCAGAAGGGAAGTAATTCCACACAGCTGAGTGGAATTGAGGGTAGTTGATGTATGAAATCTGGCCCCTGTGGGTATTAGTCTGCTCTACCCCAAGGACCACACAAAGGCCTATGCAGCCCTCATTGTGGTCTCAAATTTCTCTGTAGTCTCTCACCAGGTTGCCAAGGTTACCATTTTTTTTCTCTCCTCCAGTCACCCTGGTGAACTTTCCCCAGCTGGGCTTCAAGCCTCCTTCCCTCTACTCTCTTTCTGCCTTTCCCCGCTGATGACTCGGGTTACAGAGGTTTTTACCTCATCTCCCCTTCCAGCGCTGGCACACAGAACTCTACAGCTCGGCTTCCATGCCTCGGCTTCCCTGCTGTGGGCGTCCTTGCTCTCCCGTAGGTCCTCTGTGTCTCATCCATTAGATCCAGAAGAGTTTCCTCTGTAATTTTTTCCCAAGCCTTTTCCTGAGACTACAGTAACTCCACTTTTATTAAACTATCTTTTCCCAGACTATCAGTGCATGCCCTCACTGTTCCGCCATCTGGGCTCTGCCCCTCATAGTATTTTTTATAACTGATCTTTGGAACGGACGCCATTAGGATTTGCCCTGAGCTGCTTACCTTCAAAGCAAAACCTGGTGTGATTTTTAAATGTTTATTTATTTATTTGAAAGAGTTAATCAGAGAAAGAGAAGGTGAGGCAGAGATAGAGACATCTTCCATCTACTAGTTCACTCCCCAGATGGCTGCAACAGCTGGAGCTGCACTGATCTGAAGCCAGGATCCAGGAGCTTCCTCTGGGTCTCCCACATGTGTGCAGGGGTCCAAGGACTTGGGCCATCTTCTGCTGCTTTCCCAGGCCACAGCAGAGAGCTAGATCAGAAGTGGTGCAGCTGGGACTTGAACCAGTGTCCATATGGGTTGAAGGCACTGCAGGTGGTGGGTTTTACCTGCTATCCCACAGCACTGGCCCATGGAATGATCTTTTATGCATTTTTCATATCCCCAAGAAAACATGAGCAATTTAATGGAAATGGAATTAAAATGTAAATTTATTGGGGCCTGTGCTGTGGCTTAGTAGGCTAAGCCTCTGCCTGAGATTCCAGCGAATCCCTTATGTTTGTCCTGGCTGCTCCTCTTCCAATCCAACTGTTTGCTATGGCCTGGGGAAGCAGCATGTGCTTGGGCCCAAGTGCTTGGGTCCCTGCACCTGTATAGGTGACCCTAAGGAAGCTCCTGGCTCCTGGCTTTGGATTCACCATTTGGCGAGTGCATCAGCAGAATGAAAACTTTTTTTTTTCCCTTGTCTCTCCTTCACTCTGCAACTCTACCTTTCAGATAAATAAAGAAATAAAAATATAAGTTTACCATACTGAAAGAAAAAAGAGTTGAAAACCATGTAGTTTTTCAGAATGCGCATTTTCCATGAAGTTTTTGACTTATCCTCTTGTATCTTTGAGACCTTGTTTAATGCTCTAATGACTTTAATATTAGAAAACTACCCCACTCCCGGTGAATTTCTTCCGATATTGTAACTCAGTAGTTCTCAACCAAGGAGTAAATTTGCTTCCTGTGGACTTCGGCAATGACTAGAGACATTTTTGGTCATCATAACTAGATGGAAGGTACCACTAACATCTAATGTGTCAAGAATAGGCTACTAATATTTCTACAGTGAACAGGAACAATCCTTAGCAAAAATGAATTTACAGCCCAAAATGTCAATAACACCAAGTCTGAGAAACTGCACAATCTAACTCATTAATGTGAGGTGTTTTTCTGACCTTGGTTTTTCCTGGACATCTCTGCAATCATACATGCATTTGTTTCTATGGCAGCCAAATAGTTTTCTTCCATTTCACTTATCTCTTTCTATCCTCACCAACGACATAGTCTTGAACCTAGAAGCATACTGAAGCTAAGAATTTATGTGTGCTCAATTTTGAAAGGAGGAAGGCACATAGTTAGAAATTCTAGTGTTGTGAAGCCTGGGGCAGAGTTGTGTTTGATGAGTGGAGATTGGAGGGAACGAAGATCACCTACTTATGTTCCTTATCCTGAGATTATCATGCAGTTGCAGTGTAGCTCAAAGAGAGTGAATTAACAGTTATGATTACCCTGCCTTGTAATAGTAGCCACTCTTGATACGAGAGAAAAATATATAGAGTAATGGCAAGTTGGAAAGCTTAGCAAGTTTAACTACCTCCCATTTATGACAACAAAAACTTTTTAGAAAATTTAATTTACCCTTTGTGAAATGATAATTTATTTAGGCGATTAACACCAATTCTACATGCAGAAAAGGTTATTCCAATAACTATTGTACCTACAAATTAAAAATGACCAGCCCACCAAAGAAAGACACTTTGTCCTCATTTAAATCTGTGAACATGTGTGTGTCCTCTTTGATAGTGTATAGTATTGCTTTTTGCTTTCAGCCTTTTCTCAATTCATGGCTAAAGGTAATCATGAAATAATTTACTGGCTCTTGATGTTGGGTGACCTAAAGACCACCTAATCAAGCCTTCTTGGTGAATGACTTTATTCTAAATGATTTTTGATGGATGTAGAACAAGCCTTATTGGAAATTTCCAAGGATAGGAGCTCACTCAAGATTAAATGAATTTTGGGATTAGAAAAAAGATGAATAGGCAATTTGTCTAACCACTGTCAAATTATTAAATCCACTCTAGTGTCTTTGATACCAACTTCAGTCATCCCTTAATTCAAGAAATATTATTTGAATGTGCCTATATTAATTTCTTTGTGCATACTTTGACCATTATTTGAAGAGAGAGTCCATAATGTTATCCTGTTTCAAATATCAAGTGTTAGATTCTGGGAATTTAATAGTACAGTCAAGTAAGAAAGATTTTCTGTCCTAGAATAAATTACAGAAGCACAAATTATAAATATGAAACTACAGGTGAATTAATGTGATATAAAGAAGTATAAACAACTGATATTTTAAGAAAAGAGTCCTTGAGAAAGTAGTTTTTGAGAATTAAAAATCGGAAAGTCAGCCCTTTCCATTGTATTCCCTCCTAGCAACTGGGAATTCTGCCTTATGTCAAACTGGTATATCTTTTTTTTTGTTTGTTTTGTTTTGTTTTGTTTTGTTTTTTTTTTTTTTTTTTTTTTTTTTTTTGACAGGCAGAGTGGACAGTGAGAGAGAGAGACAGAGAGAAAGGTCTTCCTTTGCCGTTGGTTCACCCTCCAATGGCCGCTGCGGCCGGCGCGCTGCGGCCGGCGCACCGCTCTGATCCGATGGCAGGAGCCAGGAGCCAGGTGCTTTTCCTGGTCTCCCATGGGGTGCAGGGCCCAAGCACCTGAGCCATCCTCCACTGCACTCCCTGGCCACAGCAGAGGGCTGGCCTGGAAGAGGGGCAACCGGGACAGAATCCGGCGCCCCGACCGGGACTAGAACCCGGTGTGCCGGCGCCGCAAGGCGGAGGATTAGCCTAGTGAGCCGCGGCGCCGGCAAACTGGTATATCTTAAAAGCTTAAATCTGCTTATTAAATATATCTCTGGGAGTAGGTAGTTAGCCTGTGGTTAAGCTACACACTTTTCCACACCTGAGGTTATGTATGTATATTTAAAAAATGTTTATGGGCTGGCGCCATGGCTCAATTGGCTAATCCTCCGCCTGTGGCGCCAGCACCCCGGGTTCTAGTCCCTGTCAGGGTGCTGGATTCTGTCCCAGTTGCTCCTCTTCCTGTCCAGCTCTCTGCTGTGGCCCAGGAGTGCAGTGGAGGATGGTCCAGGTGTTGGGCCCTGCACCCTTATGGGAGACCAGGAGAGGCACCTGGCTCCTGGCTTCAGATCAGTGCCAGCTGGAGCGGCCATTGGGGGGTGAACCAATGGAAAAGGAAGACCTTTTGACCTTTCTCTCTGTCTCTCTCTCTCTCTCTCACTATCCACTCTGTCAAAAAAATTGTTTATGTGTTTATTTGCAAGGCAGAGAGAGAGAGAGAGGGAGAGAGAGAGAATTTATCATCACTGGTTTATCCCCCAAATGCTCACAACAGTCAAGTCTGGGCCAGGCCAAAGCCAGAAGCCAAGAGCACCATCCTAATCTTCCAAGTGGGAGACTCAAGAATACGAGCCATCATATGTGCCTTCCTAGGTATCTTAGCAGGCAGCTAGATCAGAAACGGAATCGCCAGGACTTGAACCAGGCTCTCCAGTGTGGAATGCAGGTATTCCCAGCAGTGGCTTTATCCATTTTGCTACAACACCCATCCTGAATTTCTGGATTTGAAGACTGTATCAGACTTCTGACTCCAGCTTGATGCTAATGAAAATCCTGGCAGGCAGTGATGGTTACTCATTTAACTGTACTCCCGCCACCATGTTGGAGACCTGGGTTGAGTCTCAATCTCTCATGTTGGCCCCAACCCAGCCTTTTGTGAGCTTTGTGGGAGTGAAATAATGGATGGCAGCTCTTTCTCTCTCTCATAAATAAAATTTATACAAATAGCATCCACTTTATGCATACCTTCAACCTCAATCATTAAGCTAACAACTTCATGTAAAATTATTTAGTTCCATCTTCATAATGACCCTATTTTCTTCCTTTAAAATGAAATTCAGATGTGTTACATGGCTCTTCACACTGGCATTGCTTATGAATCAGCAAGCCATAAATGAAACACCATCCTCTAAGACCACAATGTTTGAAAGAAGCTGTAATGTTTACTTGTAGCCTATCCCTGTCCAGGCCAGATTAAACTCCCCTAGTTCTCTTTCACCATTGTTCGTTACACTGTTTTTCTTCTTTTCTTCTTCTTTCTCCTCCTCCTCTTCCTCTTCCTGTTCCTCTTCCCTTCCTCTTCCTGTTCCTCCTCCTCCTCTTATTTCTTATCCTCTTCCTCTTCTTCTTCTCATCCTTGCCCTTCTCTTTCTTCCTATACTTCTTTAAGTGATTAGCAATTAGTATTGGCTTCATTCCAGGTCAGTCCTGAAATGTAATTGCCATAATTTCAATATACTGTTTTTTTGAACTTGTACCATCCTCCTATTTCTTCCCTCTTCTTATTTAAACACTATTTTAAGTTGATTGTAAATTTAGTAACTATCGTATAAACTGAATCACCAGTGCTCTGTTTCTAAATCTATAACATTCCTTCTAAGTCATTTTTCAGATTATGTTCATAGCATTCACATTTTAAATCACATTAAACTCCCTGTTATTTGTAATCTTAGTCTTATTTTGAATACACTGTGATACTAGGCCATGTCTCTCCCTTACTATATATTTGAAGCATTTTATAAAATAGCTATTTGATAATTGGGCATTTAAAATTTTTATAGTTTTTCTTATATCAAGAAAAATGTGTTTCCTTGTATCAACCATTAATCCTACTTCTCTTTGGAGAAGGATCAAATATACCTGTCCATCTGGCCACTTGATAGTGAGAATAATAGAAGCTAGCATTTTTTTTAAAGCACTGTGATAAGTGGTTTCTCTGAATTACCTCATTTTATCTTCCATTATGTGGTAGGAACTACAGATTATCTCTTGAAATAACTGGAACTTGAGGAGCTTCTATAACTATGTAAGTTCCCACATCTAGTAACTTTTCCAGCTGACGTTTAAATGCGTCCTCTATCTCCCCAAGAATCCTGTAAATAGAGCTACTGCATCTATCCTTATATTTTCATTCTTTCAATTGTTCATTAAACATTTATTGAAAAAAAGAGAGCAAAATAAGCCAGAATATGTTTCCATATCTTATACTCAAAGAAAAAAACTACATACAAAATATGTGATGCGAAATAAAGCGTGCTAGGCATCATATAATGAAAGTGCAGAGGAAGAGTAGTCCACCCTGGGCTGCAATCGAGATAACATTGTTTTCTTGGATGAGAGAGCCTCTGAATTATGTTTTGATGATGATGCCAGTTGCCTGAGAAATGGAGATGTTGGGATATGTTAAGTTACATCCATGCAAAAGTTGGAGCAGCCAGAGCCTTTTTGTGAATGGCCTTTTGTTGAATATCATAAAGTGAGTGAATAAAAAGAAGCACAACTGGAGAAGTAAGCAGATGCCAGGTCATAAAATACCTTATATGCCATGCTAAGGGCTTTGGACTTTATCATGAAAGCTATGGGAGTCATTATAAGGTTCTGAAACAAGGAAAAATCATGATTAGATTTGCATTTTTGAAAACTCACTCTAGCAGCCATGTAAATAATGAATTAGAAGAGAGTAAAGCTAGCAGGAAGGAATCCAGCCAGGAGGCTGTTACAGGAATCCAAACTGAAGAGTTTGGGGGCCTCAATTAAGGAAGAGTGACAGTATTAAAATTAGAAAAATTCATAACTCAAGTGTTAGTTTGTGGATAGAATTTATATGATCTGTTGGCTAAATAAAAATAAAAAATAAATAACCAGGAGACTCAAAGATAGGTCTTGGTTTCTGTCCAGAGGCAGAAAAAGTAAGTGCAGATGGTAAAGATGAAGTGGTCTTTGGTCATTTTGAGCCAATATGCCTGTGGGAAATCTGAATGAATATGGCGGAAAGGAAAGGATGTTCACCTGAAGCTCAAAGTAATCTTGAGGGTGATGAACTTCTAGGTAATAGTTGAAGATATGAGTATGAATTAGAATTCTCACTTTGAGTATATTGAATGGTAAAAGATGAAGTAAAAATGTGAAGGGGATGACACAAATAAAGGTCTGACACAAATAAAGGTCTAACCCAGGACTCCAAGAGTCAGCAAGAAAAGCAGTAATGAATTTATTCACCAAAATCAAAACTTAGCTGATCTCTGAAAAATATGAGCTGGATGGGGAAAATGGTAGGTGGAGAAGTTTTTGGCAGACGTTTCTTTGTTTTTCTTGCTTCATTTTGCTTTGGAATAATAACATAAGAGTATGGACTTGGATGGGATGGAAGTCAACACACATTTATGGTGATGATTGAAAAAACTGAAACATTTTTGTACACTGATTTTTTTTCTTATGAAAAGGAGTAGAGTAGTCATCTCTTGAGAATAGGTGGTATTGGTTTTCTGAAGAGCTGAGGAGGAAATGGTAAATATTTGAAATATTTCTTTAGGAACAAAGCTCACTAGTGACATTGGAAAGGCTTCCCATTTGAGATTAGAGACCAGGAAATGATTCTGAGCTCAATTTACTTTCAGTCTGATTTCCAGAAATAGAAGGGAAAGAGAAAGGCCTAAGTAGGCAGAAAGTTGAACCATTTAAAAATTGGTCCTCTGGCCAGCACCACAGCTCACTAGGCTAATCCTCCACCTGCAGCACTGGCACTCCGGGTTCTAGTCCAGGTTGAGGTGCCAGATTCTGTCCTGGTTGCTCCTCTTCCAGCCAGCTCTCTGCTGTGGCATGGGAAGGCAGTGGAGAATGGCCCAGGTGCTTGGGCCCTGCATCAGCATGGGAGACCAGGAGGAAGCACCTGGCTCCTGGCTTCGGATGGGCACAGTGCGCCGGCCATGGTGGCCATCTGGGGAGTGAACCAAGATAAGGAAGACCTTTCTCTCTGTCTCTCTCTCATACTGTCTAACTCTGCCTGTCCAAAAAAAAAAAAAAAAAAAAAAAAAATTGGTCCTCTGGCAGTTGTTTGTGTGTCTGGGGTGGAGTGGGAAAGGGGAATGGTTGGGCAAAGAAAGAAAATAGGTAAAAGGAATGCTTGATTTTTTTTTTTCAACAAATATGTATTGAGAGTTAGATGTGTGCTAGGAGCAAGGCCAGCTATTAGAGATAGTCCCTAATGAGGTAGAAACAGTTTTGCCCTGATGGAGCTTCCCGTTGACTGGGCCTCGAAGTCTAAAGTACATATTTAATCCACTCTGCTGGTAAGATTTATGTTTTGGTTCACAAAACACTGTAATCTAACAAGGTATCACAATTGATGTGATTTGCTGGTCTCTGCTGTCTAGCTACAGTATCTGATTTCTGTATCCTTTGATTCTTTCTCCATTCCAATTACCTTATAGCACTGCAGTCACCCAAATAAATATATTAAAATCTTTATTTCTGTATTATTTTCATTCAAATTTGATATAATCACATAATTGTACAGTTTTTGCTAGATTGTTATATATTAGTGCATTGGAAGCACTAAAAAGATGTTGCCATTTTTCACATTTCTGTCATTAGAGTCATTCTTAAATGTATTCAAATAACTTTAACTAGTTGTTCTTGGAGGGTTCAATATCTTTTCTCCCCCTTTCCCATCTAGATTTTACAACCATAATTCATATACAGCAATACATCAATAAACAGCAACATTTAGTAAAATGGTGATAGAAATAGCATTTGTTGTCGACATTGTTATGACGACAGGTTCTAACATTTATTCTTCTTATTGGTGGGTACTCTTACAAAAATATTCTGTATTTTAGACATTAAAACATGCTCAAAATACTAAGGAATTTTTGCTAACAACTCAGTCACAAATGGAATCAGAAACTTTGCAAATTGCATCTACTAGGTTATAGTCACTTATTTTCTTAAAATCTCATCACTAGTTCGAAATTTGAAATCTTTCATTTAAAGGGGCCACAGAAAGACACACATATTTTCTAGTTTTTTGGTGGAGAATCAATTTGCCATTCACATGTTGATATGTAGTAAATTTTTATGGAACTAAAATAGAAAAAATAAAGTTATATTTTTGTAGCAAAGACACCAAAAGCAATATCAGTGGGAGGAGTAGTCATATACAGGAACTGCAAATTACAGATACTAGCAAAGAAACCTTTCAATTGGTTTGCCAGAAACACCAGGGTGTGTCATATCTTCTGGGAAAAGGTTAATATGAATGATAATAGTTTTAAATTTTTAATATGATTTAATGCAAATATTTTAGCAGATTAGTCAGGGCTGTTTTTTAAAAAAATAGTTGTGATTTTGTCCTTAAGCATTAAACAATATATAAAGTACATAAGTCAGTTATTATTAACACAACAAATGTTTATTATTTTATAGCAAAATCAGATAACTGGCATTGACATCAATCGAAACTTCCAATTAAAAGTCTCATCTAATTGTATAAAACTAAAAACCAAACCAAACCAAACAAAAATGTCCTACTTGTGAAATCTTAAATCAGGAGGCTGAGGGTATGTTTTAAAAAGCAAATGGGCTAGTTAATGACAAAAGGTTTAAATATATATATATATATATAGTGGATAAAGAAAGTTGTAGCTAGTAGTTTTACCAGGCACAGCAAATTTTACACTTGTGGGCAGGCTAATTAATCTATATTTAATATACTACTTAGATATGCTAATAATATGCACTAATATTTCAGTATTCATTAAATATCTGGTATTGCACTATGCATTTTATGCACTTTAATGGAATTTTTCCAACAACCTCCCAATAGAGACATTACTTTGTACCCATCTTACAGATGAAGTCAGAGGACTTCAGGGACTGAGATAGCTTTTCTTAAGTAGAGAGCTACAATATGTCAGAACAAACTATGAGCCATAGTCTGTCTACACATCTGTCTAAAATTTTATCAACACTGGATTTTATAATGTGATGAGAAGTAGAAATAAATCAGCAATTTGGAGCCAGGATTTGGTTTCACATTTGAGTAAGATATGTAACCTTAAGAAGCTAAATTACACATTCAAAATCTCAGCTTCTTCATCTAGGAACTGAGTACAATTCCTATAACTAAATAAAATAATCTTCATGCTAGCATGATTTTTAGAAGATAGTCATATCTCATATCTCATAAATATCTCTCGGTAAATGTTGATATCATCAGCAGGATCATCATTATCATCAGCATCCTTACATTTACTAGATATAGGACAGGAATCAGTTCTCGATTTTGCTGTCTGTTATGCTCTTAATAAAACTTCATCAAACCTGGTCAAAGTCTTTCCTTCACTTCATCATTTATCACATGTATTATTGGAGAAGTCTTATAAACTATCATTTCCTTGTCCAGAAAACAGGACTAGTACTCAAACCAATGGTTGTTTGACATAGGAAACTACCTACGCCAAAAAGTAATTTGTGAGACTATAAAAACTTGAAGATTTAGATTAGGCTTAAAAAGAACAAAAAAACTGCCAGTAGCTGTCACAAACTTCATTAGTCAATCCCTACCCTCCAGCTTGGTTAAGGTACTATCTCAGAATTTTTTGAAACAGTTTTTCAGAGACTATTAAAAAGTAATTGAAGTTTTGCACTTAGGATGAATTGTATTGGCCATTTTCCTGGTCTAGTTTTCAATGCTATGCATAAGTAAATTCATATTTATCTTTCTACCTGACTCCTAAATGTGGTCAATTGAATAAACAGATATCAACTGATCTGCATAATTACAGTTGAAATAAAAATTGTCTTAATGTAATATTGTATCATTTTCTAAAGTAACATTTTGTACAAATATTCTAAAAAGATTTAGTTTTAATTCTATTCTGCTTAAAGTCATTGTTGATAAAATTATAAATTTAATTTTGTAATATCTTCTTAAAAGGTGGCCAATGACCACATAATAAATATAGCATGCATGTAAAATTCTTTGGATATTCTGATTGATGGATTTTTAAGAGCCTATCACAGATCACTCTATTCTCCATCACCTCCTGGCCACCAACTTAAGAACCACCCAAATTTTTACTTCTGACTTTGCAGATCTCCAAGCAGAGTGTCCACTTATTTTATTATTCATCATTGTTAACTCATCTTAAAAGAAATAATGAAGTGTTGAAATCAACAAGGAAACATCTTTAAAATGCAGTTTTCAACTCTGATCTTATTTAGACAAGGTCATAGTCAAAGTGGCAGTTCTCTCCTCCCTTCAGAGAAAGGTGCCTCCTTCTTTAATGGCCCGTTCTTTCCGCTGGGATCTCACTCACAGAAATCTTTCATCTAGGTCATTTTTTTTTTTTTTTGTCACAGTGTCTTGGTTTTCCATGCCTGAAATACTCTCATGGGCTTTTTAGCCAGATCCAAATGCCTTAAGGGCTGATTCCGAGGCCAGAGTGCTGTTTAGGACATCTGCCATTCTATGAGACTGCTGTGTATCCCTCTTCCCATGTTGGATTGTTCTCTCCTTTTTAATTCTATCAGTTAGTATTAGCTGACACTAGTCTTGTTTATGTGATCCCTTTGACACTTAATCCTATCATTATGATCAATTGTGAACAGAAACTGATCACTTGGATTAGTGAGATGGCATTGGTACATGCCACCATGATGGGATTGAATTGGAATCCTCTAGTACATTTCTAATTCTGCTATTGAGCATGTGCCAAGCTGTACATCTCCTCCCTCTCTTATTCCCACTCTTATATTTAACAGGGATCACTTTTCAGTTAAATTTAAACACCTAAGAATAATAGTGTGTTAATTAAAGAGTTCAATCAATGGTATTAAATAGAACAAAAAAAATACTAAAAGGAATAAAATAGTGAGTTGTTCCTTGACAGTCAGGACAAGGGCTGATCAAGTCATTGTTTCTCATAGTGTCCATTTCACTTCAACAGGTTTCCTTTTAGGTGCACAGTTAGTTGTCACCAATCAGGGAGAACATATGATATTTGTCTCTTTGGGACTGGCTTATTTCACTTAGCATGACGTTTTCCAAATTCCTCCTTTTTGATGAAATGACCAGATTTCATTTTTTTTTTATTGCTGTGTAGTATTCTATAGAGTACCTGTCCCATAATTTCTTTATCCAGTCTTTTGTTGATGGCATTTAGGTTGATTTCATGTCTTAGCTAAGATTGGAGTTGGTGAACTCAAGAGGCTTCCATAGCCTTGGCAGCTCATTACAAGAGCCTTGGATGATTACTGACATCACATCATAAATAAGAGTGTCAATTGTTAAATCAACAACAGGAGTCACTGTGCACTTACTCCCCATGTAGGACCTCTGTCCTTAATGTGTTGAACTATGTCCAAATAATGGTATAACTAGTACTCAAACAGTACCTTATACTTTATGTTTCTGTGTAGGTGCAAACTGTTGTAATCTTTACTTAGTATATATTAAATTGATCTTCAGTGTATAAAGGTAATTTAAAATGAATCTCGATGAAGAATTGGATGGGAGACGGTGTGGGAGATGGGATGGTTGCGAGTGGGAGGGAGGTTATGGGAGGAAAAAGCTGCTATAATCCAAAAGTTGTACTTTGAAATTTATATTTATTAAATAAACATTTAAAAATAACAAAAGAAATTTAAAATGGCAGGTAAAAAATGCAGTTTTCAATATTTTTCAACCTACTTCTAGAAATCAAACATAAAATATTTGGGATAGAATCAAGTGATAGAATCAGTCTTCTTTTACGTGCCTCTGTGAACGTTTAGTTTAGTAGAAAATTCTAGGCTTTAGTATCACAGATTATAATCTAAATCCCCACAATTTCCAGACATGTGGTTTCACAATTCACTACATATATTTGCAATACAATGAAGAAAAATATAAATGGTTTTTGTGAAGAGAGTAGCTAGCATCTTGCTTCTCACCTGATTGGAGCATATCAAACAAATTTCAGACTGGCTGGTTAGATAATAGAAATATTTAATGCAACCCCAAAATGGTGGCTGAGAGTATACGCGACTCATTTGGTCACACACTTATTTTTCAGTTTTTGCAAATTGCATTCACCTGTGGCTTGATCATTTGCTGGTGTCCACTCTCTAGTGTATAATTTGTCTAATGAAAAACTGCTCTTTGGAGGAATCATGCAGAAAAAATAACATCATGCATTATTCATGAAATTTACATGCTGATCATACAAAGTAGATACTACTCTAGTTTTGCAGGTCAGAATACTAAAGTCTTTTTCTATCCACTTATAGGTGATATGAAAAAATTTCAAATCTGTATATCATTTCAAAATCTGTTTACCTTCCACTAGCCAACCCTGCACTATGATTTTGTTCTCTGTGATAGGGATCATAAAGTCTCAGGATGCCACATTCAAAGGAAAACCAATGAGGGAATGGCATGGAACTCCTGTTGTAGGATCTGGGGGAGGATGAAGTTCAGAAATTCTGGCTTCTTCAAGAACTTTGGCCTATGGCTTTCATTTCTGATTGCAGTGTCTTTAATTCTGACCAGATGTCTAAATTCTGTCAACAAACAAGATTTTACTGGATTACAAACCACTTCTACAAGTCTTCAGATAAGAGGTGTAAACTCTGCCCGATGACAATTCCTCTCTAGCATATTTGACTTCTTCTCTTTGATAATGTCCAATTGATAATAAGCAAAGAACATGATCCTGGCTCCAAAGAAAATAAATTTTAAAAAATAAAGATCTATCTACAGTTTTCATTCCTACTTATTTGTTAAGTTTATATTTATGCAAATACACACATATTTATTCCTTTGTGAACTCAAGGAAATTTCCTTTTAAAATATCAGAAAGATGTGTTTAAAAAATGAAATGACCAGATTTTCTGGAAAAGTTAAAGCAGTTTCACAGTGCACAAAATGACTTAGAGTAATATGAATGATTTTTTCACTGTTTTCTTAATTAAGAAAGATTGACACCTGTGAAGCTTTCAAGCCAAATAAAAACCCCCGGTTTTAATTAGCTTTTCTAATGGTTATGTTTTCCTTTTATAAGACATTTACAAATCTAAAGATTTTTCAGAGAGAATAGCACATGATAAATAATATTAATAATTATGTTTATTACTTCTATAAGTGTCATAGTATGTCCTTGTGTAGGAATAGCACTAGATTAAATAATTAAATATGCTATGGTAGCTTGTGGCATCTTGTCCTCCACTTTTTAACCTACCTTTCTAGCTGTCTGCATCGTACACCCAACTGCCATCATCACCCTTGGCCTGTGGTCCCCTCCCCACATGCCTCTGTGAACTCTGACCCTCACACTGCTATGAACCATCATGTCAGTTTTCCAGAGATAGTGACCCAGTCAGTGAGTTTCTAGCCTTTCTCAGAAATACTGGGAATACTGACTTCAATCATTATGCACTGTAAGCTTAGAATATTGATAAAATAACTAATACAAAATTAAAGAAAATATTAAAGATACTAAAGAAAAATATAAGATTTTTTCCTGAATTTACCAATAGCTGAATAATGCATAATGTTTCTTTTTCATTAATAATATTCTTATTTTAATAGATGAAAAGCGTTAACTCAAATAATGAATCACTGATGATGGCATGTTAAATAATATTTTTTCAGCCAGAGATAGACGAGGTGATATTCAAACTTCATCTGATAGGAGACAATCCACTTTATATTAGTATGTAATTTTCTGAAAAAATAGTAATGTTAAGGTTTCTGAAAAATAGCTGAAGCACTAAATATCAATCTTTTATCATATAATGAATCAGTAAAAGAATATTACTAATCATATGTTGGAATTGAGATAAATCAATACCAAAATATATATCTTTTCACCAAAGTCTTTATATAACCGTGTATTTATACAGCCTATACACACACACACACACACATATACACACATATAAATATCAATCCTTTATCATATAATGAATCAGTAAAAGAATATTACTAATCATATGTTGGAATTGAGATAAATTAATACCAAAATATATATCTTTTCACCCAAGTCTTTATATAACTGTGTATTTATATAGCCTATACACACACACACACACACATATACACATATATATATATAAACAATCCTATATTTATTTTTGCTATAACATCTCTGTTCATTTTTTTCAGTTTCAATTTTTTTAAATTTTAAATTTTTTATAATACACATTTTTGTGACTTTTTCTTTATATTATTTACTTGAAAAGCAGAGTAACAGAAAGAGAGAGAGAGAGAGAGAGAGAGCGCGAGAGATCTTCCAATGCTGGTTCACTCCCCAAATGGCCTCAATGGGCTGGGCTGAGCTGGGCGGAGCCTGAAGCTTGATCCATGTCTCCCAAGTGGGTGCATGGGCCCAAGGACTTGGGCCATCTTTGACTGCTTCCTCAGGCTACTTAGTAGGGACGTGGGTTGGAAGTGGTACAGCCGAAACTAGAACCAGTGCTTATATGGGATGCCAGTATCACAGGCAGCAGCTTAACCTACTATATCACAATGCTGGTCTTCATTATTTTCAAAGGTTTCTATTCAACAGTCAGACAACCCAGCTACATTGACTATAATAGTGG